>NW_018020802.1:209979-246593 GCF_002006095.1 Pseudomyrmex gracilis | reverse complement strand
TAGATAGTCACGGGATGCGATTATACGTCGAAATCCTTAATCGGGAAAATTTTTAAAAAAAAATTTTTTTTTTTTTTTTTTTTTTTTTTTTTTGTATAATTTTAGCATTAATAAGTATAATGTTTGTATGTAAGTTTGTACGAAATTTAATTATATAGATGTACGTCGCAGTGGTACACAGCTCCTGTGGACATTCAAAAATTGTTAAGTTTTGTAATACTGCAGTCATCGAAAACGTGTTACATGGATGTTTTCGGTGGCGTATTAATCGCATCGATGGAAAGTTTTGCCTCGGTAGCAGTTGTTTTATATTACTGTTGTTTTCTTATAGCTGTGGAAGACACGTTTCTACTCAAATTAAGTACAACAACAATTAGTACCTAACTCGAATTTTTTTTTAGTTAACTAGTATGACATTGTCTTATTTTACGGTGCTATACTCGGCACGGTTGTACCGCGATTGATAATGAGTAGAAGTGTGATAGATACATACGAAGTAGATTTTTCCTTTGTGCTGGTAATAAAATATGTAACATACCTTATTTATGTGTGGCACTACGATATGTGAAAGTGTATTTTGGTCGCGTCTGGATAAGTGATTAGTCACAAAAATAAACACTAACTGAAATGTTGATGGCGACAAGTATTGCACACTAACTGTTGCTCCAAACCACGACTTACAATTATTTTACGTGTAACAGAAAAGGTTGAATTACAGTTTTTATCACTACACTCAATACATTTAAATTATGGTCTCACCGTATGTTTAAACAACATACTCAAACAAAGGTTTGACAAATATTTTGTAGTTGTTTCCACGCAGGATTCTGATGATGCTTTGTTAATATTATCACGCTAGTACATACGCGATAACTGTTAAGATTCAATAAAATTTATACTTGTAGAGAAGCACTTAAAAGCTGTAAGCAAGAAATTACGAGCGTGTGTAGCATTTTTCTGGCAAAGTATTTGGATTATGCGCGTTCACTCCTACAGATGTAACACGAATTGTGGCAGTTTTTCGCCAAAGTAAAACGCCAGATGTGTGTAATTCGCCAAAAATATATCTAATTCTTATAGGTATATGCTACTTTTCGAGGTGAAGAATGGACTTTTGGTCAATAAGCTGCGGTTTTTTATTGTCGTTCAGATAAATACTCAGGTACATTTTAGAGCATATCTGCAAGTTTTGTTTTTTTGATAATCTTAACTTTGCATTTACGTCGCTCTATAAGTGCATATTGTTATTTAGAGATACTTTAATAAGAGATAGTTGGGAGACTTGATATCACAAACAGCAGTTAGGTTTCTTTGTCGAGGCGCGAGATGGACTTGTCGAAACGCATAGGATCTACAAGATTTTTCTGTATAATTTCAAACTGTAACCGCGAGAGAAAGAACGATCCGTGTGTTGTAGAGTCCAAAAGAATACTAGAACGTAATAGATCAAAGAATCTATTGCGCTTGCGTCATAGTAGCATGGAAAAGTACCTCTGTTGAATATTAGTAACTTATAGAACTATTTGCAAAAGAAGACAACAAATTGTGGTGCATCTAATTTCACTTAATGGAAGCGGATTTCGCCACCTTAACGTTCTGGTATCATCGATCGCGCAATTTTCTGTTTGTGGTGCGCGTATACACGGAGTATAGAAAAGGTATGTCCCATTATCTATAATAACGAGTATTAAATAGTGATGAGACGTTATACAGGTGGCAAAATTGTCACGGGAAAAACGCGGGATGAAAAGGAAGTGGGAAACAAGGATGCTTTACACGGCACGTGCCGCAGATGCGTTTTGGTTCCAAACGAGAATGGATATATACGACGATCGATTTTACGGGTTTATGCGGCGTTTGATGATCTCTGTCGGTCTATGGCCTGATCAAAATCCGAGACACAGGAAACTTATGTGTGTGATCATAACAACCATTCATACGATTGGTATAATATCGCAGGTAACGACGTTTGTTGACACGCACGGTAATTTAAGCTACTGTGTTTCAACTAAAAGTAAGCTATTAAGAATTGTAGTAAAAAACAAAATTTAGAATCTCTATCAGTGGATTTCTGGCTTGTGTGCACGGGAATAATGTCGTTTACAGTATATGACCTTTCTCACGCATCAGTTCAGCGGAAGATTATTTATCGATTTGATGTCTTTCAATGGTCTGATATTTATCTACTTGTTGAAGTATCATTCGATTTATATGAATTCCACAAATGTAAGTTGTACAGTCACAATTATAATATATGTGACATTTTGTCGTTTTTATTTCGATTTTTTTTAGTAGTATACGCAATATGTGTGCGCAAGTATACTTGTTACAACATTTAGTATTTGTTGATTACAAGCAAGATAAATTTTTTTATCAATAGTCGTTTTGTCGCAGGTGAAATTGTTATTTGAACAAATTCATTGCGACTGCGTTACGATAACGGACAGTCGAGAGATGGAGATAATACAGAAATACGCTTCTCGAGGACGATATTACATCGTCGTCTCCGGATGTTAGTAAGACAACGCCGCAGTTCGACAAGTCTGCGTTTCTTATATCAGAAAGTTGTTCACTTTAATGTGAAATGCATAGAATCTTCGAAAATACTCACATAGAATACTCACATGAAACTGATATTTGCACAATGTGCACAAAATTCGTTCGCAAATCGCTGTCTACATTATTCCAGTGATTATGTACGTGGGCACGTTTTTCATCTTGGCGAATTTATTCATACCGGATATTCTTAACATCGTGATGCCGTTGGACGAGCCTCGTTTGCGCACATTACCTATGCCTATAGAATGCTTTTTTGATCAGCAAAAATACTTTTACGTTATTGTATCTAACATCTTTGTGATAGCTATGGCAGGCATAACCACGTTGATGGCGACCGAAACGATGTTTATGGTAATGATACAACACACTTGCGGATTGTTAGCAATTGCAAGGTACAAAAACCTAAATAATTTATTGCTTTGTAATTACGCTTTCTACAAATTTATTTAGCATTGTGGTAGAAAATCAATTAGAAAAGAAATGAAATAATGTGCGCAGCTGCGTAGGTTGCTTGTTTTGTGCAATTTTGTTTCTTTATAAAATAACATTGGGGATTTATAATAAGAACAAGGGAGGTCAAAGTGAATTAAAGACAGATGGATATATTGAGATAACAGTAATCACATGTGCGCAGAAATAGGTACATTGCAAAACGTCTCAAGCTTTCAGTCGCGATCGATTTACATATAAGAATAAGAAAATACAAAAATTAATGCAATTAAAGTGTGGATGCGATATTGATTCCAGTTTATCATAGGACATAGAAAATATTTATATTTTAGTTATCAATTAAGTCGCGCGTTTGACGATTGCAACGACCTAATTGTTGTTAAACGGAACTTGTTGCACGCCATAAGAAACCACATACGATCATTACGGTACGTAAATATGGTGTTCATTTTTATAAATCATTATGTTTCACGTGAATTGTTTACATGATGTTTTATTTGATTTATTGTATTACTAAAATTTGTTATATTTGTGATATTGAAGAATCGTAGAGCTTTTCACTTCGTATTTTGCTGTATCTTATTCGATTCTCGCGATAGTTGGTGTCATGTCATTGACCGTTAATATGNTACGAGTAAGTAGTGCTCGTTTTTTTATTTTGAACAACGTATGTTTCCGCACTTTTACGTTCGTACATTTAGCTCAGGATACTAAGTTCCGGTTTGATTTTTCAGCTGTTTCAAGCGATCGAAGATAACGTGATCGGCGAGATAATTGCCTCCGCTATATACGTTTTAACTCATTTTGGCTATGTGTTTTGGGTGGCGTATTTTGGACAGGATCTATCTGATCATAGCGAAAGTTTGTTTGAAGTAACGTGAGTATTGGCAAGTTGGTGGTTAGAAAATAACGTGTGCTGTTTCGAAAGAGTCAATTGAAACAAACGAAAAATTTATATATATATTTTTTTTGTACATTCAGAATAAGAAAAATTGCGCATAAGAAAAATGACGTACGTGTAAACTTGGTTTTATTTGTAGATTTTCTTCGCGGTGGTACGCAACTCCTGTGCAGATTCAAAAATTGTTAATTTTTCCATTACAAATATCATCGAGAACGTGTGCCTTCAAAGTATTCGGTGGTTTAATGATGGCATCAATGGAAGGTTTCGCCTCGGTAGCAGTTTTTTTACATTAATTTCGTTTTGGTATAGCTGAAAGACACGGATGTGTAACTCAAATTTTTTTTTCTAGTTGGTTAGTATGTCAATGTCTTATTTCACAGTGCTATACTCGGCGCGGTTGTAAGGCGATCGATGATGAGAAAATGTGTGATAGATACATACGAAGTAGGTTTTTACTGTGTGCTGTTAATAAAATTTGTAACATGTCTTGTTTATTTGTGGCAATACGATATGTGAAAGTGTATTTTTGTCGCGTCTGGATAAGTGAATGTTTACGGAGAAAAAGAATAAATGTAATGGTGACGGCGACATTGCAATAACTGTTGCTTCAAATCACGACTTAACTTTTTTACGTGTGACGGAAAAGCTTGAGTTACAGGTTTTATCAGTACTTAGATAACATTTTTTGCGTGCAATGTTTGCGCGCGTTAATTATGCAAATTTTGTATGTGATTTGCCTGAGATTTGTTTGAGAACATATTTCATCGCGCATATTGCGCACAAGAAACTATCTAATATATATTCAATATAGCAACAAATATCGCGCAAATTGCTGATATATTGCAAAGTTATTTACTCTTAGTTTGGCAGTGCATTACATACTTAGGATGAATGAGTCGTTCTTGTGTGTGATGACTGGATATTCACGTACAAAATGCTGTCTACATTTACTGGTTATATGCTGTTCATATGACGACTGGGATTTTGCTCGCAAAATGTTATCTGGGTACACTTAATAAATTTAAAAAATAGTATTACTGCGTATAAACAACATAGTCATGCGGATTTTTGACGAATGTTTCGTAGCTGATTGCACGCAACATATTGATGATGCTGTGTTAATATTATCATTCTAGTACACGCGCGATAAGTGTTAAGATTCAATGAACTTCATATTTGAAGAGGCATCTAAAAGCTGTAAGCAAGAAACTACGAGCGTGTGCAGTACTGACGAAGTATTCAAATTATGCGCGTTTACTCCTACAGATGTAACACAATTTGCGGCAGTTTTTGCCAAAACAAAAACGCCAGAATCGTGCAGTACGCCAACAATGTACTTACTTATCTTAATTATGCTATTATTTAAGCTGAGTAATGGGGTTTTGATCAATAAGCTGCGTTTTATAATGTCGTTCAGATAAATAATCAGGTACATTTTAAAACACATCTGCAATTTTTAATTTTTCCACAATTCTTCAATTCGCACTTACGTCGCTGTATAACTGCATATTTTTAGTTAGAAATTGTTTAGTAATAGATAGTTGGAAAAATTGTTTTCACAAACAGCTGCAGTTAGGATTCTTTGTCGAGGCACGAGATGAATTTGTAGAAACGCAATGGGATCAACAGGATTCTTCTGTACAGTCTCGAACCACGAGAGAAAGAACGATCTGTGTGCTGTAGAGTCCGAAAAAGCACTAGAACGTGATAGAGCGCAAAATCTATTGCGCATGCGCCATGTTAGCATGAAAAAGTACACCTGTAGAATATTAGCAACTTATAGAAACATTTTCAAAAGAAGGAAACAAATTGTGGCGTATCTAATTCCATTTAATCGAAGCGCATGTCGAACTTTCACCCTAATGTTTTGGCATCGATCGCGCAATTTTTTATTTGTATTGCGCTAAAGTATACGGAGTTTAGAAAAGATGTGCAACATTTATGATCGGCAATAACGGCGACTATTACGTAATGATGAGACTGTAAGCAAAAGTGTGGCAAAATTGTTACAAGAAAAACGTGGGGTGGAAGTGGGTGGTAACGAAGATGTATACTTTATACAGCACGCAGATGCGTTTAGACTTTGACTGAGGATGGATATATATGACGATCGCTTCTACGGGCTTATGCGCCGTTTGATGATCTCTGTTGGTTTATGGCCTGATCAGAATCCTAGACACAGAAAACTTATGTGTGTGATCATATCAGTTTTACATACGATTGGTATAATAATGCAGGTAACGACGTTTGTTGACACGCTCGGTGCTCTGCGCAACAGTTTTACAAGTAAAAATAAAATACAATCTGTGATGTTGTTTTATTCGGGTTCTTAACGAAATTAAAAACTTTCTTGTTTAGTTTGGGCAAGTTTGAACCTATGTGCAGGATGTTGTGCAAATAATTTTAAATCAATGTGATTAATCCAAACGTTTCGGTTTATTCTCTATTCAAACCATCTTCAGTGGAATACTTTATTTGAACAATCCCTCCTGAATATTCATAGACGAAGTGTAAATTAAAATTAAAATTGTCGTTGTCAAAGTTTTAAAATTAGAAAGTCATTGTATGTGTGTATGTCAAGCTTCGTCATTGTTGTAATAGAATAAACTGTTGTAATAGAATAAACCGAAACGTTTGGATTAATCACATTGATTTAAAATTATTTGCACAATATCCTGCACATAGGTTCAAACTTGCCCGAACTAAACAAGAAAGTTTTTAAAAATAAAATATTGAGAATTCTAGAAAAAAATAATATATAGATTTATCAGTGGAGCTGTTTTGAGTGTGCACGGAAATAATGTTGTTTACAGTACATGACTTTTCTCACGCATCAGTACAGCGGAAAATTATTTATTGAGTTGATGTGTTACACTGGTGTGTTGGTCTTCTACTTGGTGAAGTATCATATGATTTATATAAATTCCACAAACGTAAGTTGTGTGAAAAGTTACAATTATACTTAGCACTTGCTCATATGCATACCTTATTTTTACTATTTATTAGTACTTAACGCAAGAAGTGTGCGCAATTATTTACTTGGTACATCTAGTATTTATTGATTACAAAATATTTTTTTTTATCAATAGTCGTTTTGTCACAGGTGAAATTGTTATTCGAACAAATTAATGGCGACTGCGTCGCGATAACGGACAGCCGAGAGATGGAAATAATACAGAAGTACGCTTCTCGAGGACGATATTATACCGTTGTATCCGGATGTTAGTAAACCAGCGACTCGTTTTGACACACTTGCGTTTTTTTTATACCTGACAGTTGTTCACTTTAATGTGAAATGCATAGAATTTTTGAAAATACTCACATAGAATACTCACATGAAACTGATATTTGCACAATGTGTACAAAGTTCATTCGGATCTCGTTGTCTGCGTTATTCTAGTGATTGTTTACGTGGGCACGTTTTTTATCTTGGCGAATTTATTCATACCGGATATTCTTAACATTGTGATGCCGTTGGACAAGCCTCGTTTGCGCATATTACCTATGCCTCTAGAATGCTTTTGCGATCAGCAAAAATATTTTTACGTGATTGTATCAAACATCTTTGTGATAGCTATGGCAGGCATAACCACAGTGATGGCAACCGAAACGATGTTTCTGGTGATGATACAGCACACCTGCGGTTTGTTAGCAATTGCAAGGTACAAAATTTTTATAATATAGTGCTTTCTAATTACGCTTTCTACGAGCAAATTTAACACTTTGGTAGAAGATCACTTAGAAATAAAATGAAGTAGTGAGTGTAGCAGCGTAGTTTGCTTTTTTTGAGCAAGTTGATTTATAAAACGACATTGGAGATATTTATAATAAGAATAAGAGATGTCAAATTGAACTAGAAACACATGTATATATTTAGATAAAAGTGATCACACGTGCACAGAAAACTTAAAATTGCGAAACGTTGTGTCAGTCGCGATTGATTTACATATAAAAATACGAAAATACAAAAAGAATAAAAGTAAAGTATAGATGCGTAGTTGATTAATGTTTATCATGGTACATAAGAAATATTTATATTTTAGTTATCAAGTAAGTCGCGCGTTTGATGACTGCAACGACACATTTGTTGTCAAACGAAACTTGCTGCGCGCCATAAAAAACCACGTACAATCCTTACGGTACGTAGCTATACTGTTTAGTTTTGCTTTTCAGTATGTTTTACAACATTGTTTACATGATGTTTTATTTTATTAATTTTGTCACTAAAAGTTGGTATATATCTGATTTTAAAGAATCGTAGATCTTTTTAATTTGCATTTCGGTGTGTCGTATTTGATTATTGCAATACTTGGTGTCATGTCACTGACGTTTCATATGGTACGAGTAAGTAGTGCTCGCTTTTTCATGAGTGGTTAATGTATGTTTTTGCACTTTAACGTATGTACATTTAGTACAGGATACATCTTGTAGTTTGTTTTAGATGTTTCAAGCGATCGAAGATAACGCGATCGGCGAGATAATTGCCTCTGTTTTATTTGTT
Source organism: Pseudomyrmex gracilis (assembly GCF_002006095.1). Lineage (NCBI taxonomy): Eukaryota > Metazoa > Arthropoda > Insecta > Hymenoptera > Formicidae > Pseudomyrmex > Pseudomyrmex gracilis. The sequence goes on along the minus strand of NW_018020802.1, from coordinate 238,179 downwards.
TTAATTAATTTTTGCTATGTGTTTTGGGTAACGTATTTTGGACAGGATGTGTCCGATCATAGCGAAAAGTTTTGTGAAATAACGTGAGTATTGCTCATGTTCAAAAAATAACGTGTTCTGTTTGAAAAAGTAAATTGAAACAAAAGAAATGTATGCGTTTTTGTTTATTTTTAACATTAATAAGAATAATGTTTTTATGTAAGTTTGTACGAAATTTATGTAGATATACTTCGCGGTGGTACGCAGCTCCTGTTGACATTCAAAAATTGTTAAGTTTTGTAATACTGAAATCTTCGAAAACGTGTTCCGTGACTGTTTTCGGTGGCCTATTAGACGCGTCGATGGAAAGTTTTGCTTCGGTAGCAGTTTTTTATGTTACTTTTGTTTTGTTATAGCTAGAAGACACGGATGTGTAACTCAAATGTTTTTTTCTAGGTGACTAGTATGTCATTGTCTTATTTCACGGTGCTATATTCGGTGCGGTCGTAACGTAATCTATAACCAGATGAAGTGTGATAGAGACATATAGGGAAGATTTTTACTTTGTACTGGTAGTAAAATATGTAACACTTTGTTTATTTGTGGCAATACGATATGTGAAAGTGTATTTTTGTCGCTTCGCGATAAGTGAGTGTTCACGAAAAGAAAAAAACTAACAGAAATGTTGATGGTGACAAGTATTGCACAATAACTTTTGCTCCAAACCATGATTTACAGGTGTTTTACGTGCAACAGAAAAGTTTGAAGTACAGTTTTTATTACTACACTTAATACATTTAAAATATGGTCACATTGTGGATATAAACAACATACACAAGCAAAGTTTTAACAAATATTTCGTAGTTGGTTTCAGGATCTTGATGATGCTGTGTTAATATTATCATGCTAGTACACGCGCGATGTGTGTTAGGATTCAATAAATTTCATACTTGTAGAGAAGCACTTAAAAGCTGTAAGCAAGAAATTACGAGCGTGTGTAGTATTTCCGTGACAAAGTATTTGGATTACGGGCGTTCACTCTTACTGATGTAACACAATTTGCGAGTTTTTCGCCAAAGAAAAACGCCATATGCGTGCATTCTGCCAAGAAAGTACTTAATTATCTTAGGTATGCTAGTATCCGAGCTGGGCTTTCGATCAATAAGCTGCTTTTATTGTCGTTCAAAATAAGAATTAAGTAGTACACATCTGCAGTTTTTGTTTTTTGGATAATTTTTATATTCGCACTTCTACGTCGCTGTATACTTTCGAATTTTTATTCAGAGATACTTTAGTAAGAGAGATAGTTGGAAATATTGTTTTCACAAACAGCTGCAGTTAGGATTCTTTGTCGAGGCACGAGATGAATTTGTAGATACGCAATGGGATCAACAGGATTCTTCTGTACAGTCGAATTCTGTACGAACCACGAGAGAAAGAACGATCTGTGTGCTGTAGAGTCCGAAAAAGCACTAGAACGTGATAGAGCGCAAAATATATTGCGCATGCGCCATGTTAGCATGAAAAAGTACACCTGTAGGATATTATTAACTTATAGAAACATTTTCAAAAGAAGGAACCAAATTGTGGAGCATCTAATACCACTTAATCGAAGCGCATGTCGCATTTTCACCCTAACGTTCTGGTACCATCGATCGCGCAATTTTTTATTTTTATTGCGCGAAGGTATACGGAGTTTAGAAAAGATGTGCAACATTTATGGTCGATAATAACGACTATTACGTAATGATGAGACTGTAAGCAAAATTGTGGCGAAATTGTCACGAGGAAAACGCGGGGTGGAAGTAGGTGGTAACGAAGATGTAGACTGTACACGGCACGAAGATGCGTTTAGACTCTTAGTGAGGATGGATATATACGACGATCGATTCTACGGGCTTATGCGCCGTTTGATGATCTCCATCGGTCTATGGCCTGATCAGAATCCTAGACATAGGAAACTTTTGCGTGTGATCATATCAGCTATTCATATGCAGGGTATAGTCATGCAGGTGATGACGTTTGTTACACGCACAGTGCGTGAAATTTTTACAATTAAAAGTAAAACTGCGAATTATAAAAAAAAACACATAAAATTTCGAACAGTATAATTCTTTCGTGCGCACGGGAATAATGTTTTTTACAGTACATGACTTTTCTCACGCATCAGTTCAGCGGAAAATTATTTGTCGACCTGATGTCTTTCAATGGTCTGTTGTTCGTCTACCTGGTGAAGTATCACTCGATTTATATAAATTCCACGAACGTAAGTTAAAAATTTACGATTATATTTTTGACAATTGCTCATGCGCTTTCTTTTTTATTTCAACATGCGTGCGATATGCGTACGCAATTATACTTGGTACAACGTCTAGTATTTGTTGACTAACTAAATATGTTTTTTTTTTTTATAATTATTTTGTCGCAGGTGAAATCGTTATTCGAACAAATTAATTGCGACTGCGTTGCGATAACGGACAGCCGAGAGATGGAAATAATACAGAAGTACGCTTCTCGAGGACGACAATACACCATTGTTTCCGGATGTTAGTAAACCAACGTTGTTTTTCGGACAAACCTGCGGTTTGTTCTATACTCGACAGTTGTTCAATTTAATGTGGAATTACTCGGATAGGCAAAACAGATATGTTTGCACAAAGTACAAAAAACTCGATCGCAAAGTGCTATCTGCCGGTGTGTTATTGCAGCGATCGTTTACACGGGCACGGTATTCTTCTTTGTGACGTTATGTATACCGGATATTCTTAACATCGTAATTCCGCTGGACAAGCCTCGTCTACGCATTGTACCTACTCCCGTAGAATGCTTTTTCGATCAGCAAAAATACTTTTACGTAATTATATCTGACATCTTTGTGATAGCTATGGCAGGCATGACCACGCTAATGGCGACCGAGACCATGTTTATGGTGATTATACAGCACGTCTGCGGATTGTTCACACTTGCAAGGTGAAAGAGTTTGGATAATTTAATGTCTTTGATTTCGCTTTCTATTGCAAATCACTTTGTTATAAGATCACTCAAAGAACAAATGACGTATAGCAGCGTAGTTTGCCATGTTTTGGGCAATATTTTACTTCAAACAGTTTCGAGGATGTTAACATTTTAGTTATCAAATCGGTCGCGCGTTTGACGATTGCAAAGACACATCCGCTGTCAAACGGAACTTGTTGCATGCCATAAGAAACCACGCACGATCCTTACGGTATGTTAATGTAGTGTTTATTTTTCTAATTTATTGCGTTTGTTACGTGAAAATTTTTACATTTTGTTTCATAAATCATACCACTGGAATTTAATATGTAAAATATGTAAAATTGAAGATTAATAGAACTTATGAATTCATACTTTTCTGTATCTTACTTGATTCTCGCGATATTTGGTGTCATGTCATTGAGCATTAATATGGTACGAGTAAGTAGCGCTCGTTTTTTATTGAGGGAATTAAAGAAGTATGTTTTACTTTTCACGTATATATAATTTAAGATACAAGAAGATTCCGATTTGTTTCAGCTGTATCAAGCGATCGAAGATAACGCAATCAATGAGATGCTTGCTTCCGGTTTATATGTTTTTTCTCATTTTTGCTATGTGTTTTGGGTCATGTATTTTGGACAGTATTTGGCCGATCATAGCGAAAACTTCTTTGAAGTAGCGTGAGTATCTTTTGCACGGTAATTAACGTGTTTTGTTAAAAAAAAGTCAATCAAATTAAATGAAAAATAACATTTATTTGCGTAGATATTCCTCGCGGTGGTACACAGCTCCTGCACACATTCAAAAATTGTTAATGTTTACATTACAAAGATCAATGAAAACGTGTACCTTTCAAGTATTCGGTAGCCTGTTGATCGCATCGATGGAAGGTTTCGCATCGGTAGCAGTTTTTTTTATGTTAATTTTGTTTCGGTACAGCTGGAAGACACGGGTGTGTAACTCAAATTTGTTTTTCTAGTTGACTAGTCTGTCAGTGTCTTATTTCACGGTGCTGTACTCGGTGCGATCGTAACGCGATCGATAACGAGAAGGAGCGCGATAAAAATACATCGGAGAGATTCTTTTGTGTTAACAAAATAACTTTTATCGATTTTTTTTTGCGTGTTTTGCAATGCGATGTCACACTACAGTTTTTGCACCGCGTCTGAATACTTGAGTGTTCAGATAGAGAAGAAATAAATAGATAGTTGATAGTGATGATAATTGAATTGTGAATTTTTTGCAATCAATAATACGGAAGAGGATGAAATTTCGCCGATGCTTGGACTCGAATCCAAGTGGGGTTTGTAACATTTGAACAGAAGTGTAAATTCGCCACATTACAAAATATCTTTGATTGTGTCGTAAATAACTTCGTAAACTACCTGACATTTGTGCAAACAAAAATCGACGAGTTGCTCACCGAATGAAACGAGTCAGTAGTGATAATGATAAAAGTATATTGTATTAAAAAATGTTTAATAGACACATTTATATTTATCGAAAATTAAATCTTCCTAAATATTCAAGGAAACTTTCAGAAGATAAAGCAATAATTTGGCGTATTATGCAATCCGGCATATCTTGCACGATGTCAACTTGCATTACTCTGACGTAATTTTAACACTTTGGGAGATTGTAATTACCGATTGTAATTATTGTAAGTCCTGAATAGAACGGACGTACGCCTACAAAGTGTTAAACAATATCACGCACATAATATTTTATAAATAGAAAACAATATGCGTTTCACGATCAAAATTACAAAACGTTACGCACCGCACACGAAACCCTACTAACGGTTGAACTGAATCGAAATAAAGCGAAAGCGCAACTGCGCTTGCGTGGCGCATACATACGCGAAGTGTTTCTCGATGAAAGCAAACGGCGTTTACAGTAAAGTGTTGCGTAATTTACGTAATTGCCGCCATCGGCGACTTTTCTCAACAATTTGCATGCAACACCCTATTTTTCCCAGACCCGATATAAATAAGTTAAAACAAAATTTGCGAGAGAGAGAAAGAGACATTACATATGTGCGAATGTATAGACGTAAATTTCGCAGAAAAAAAGAAGAGTAATAATGCAAACAGATGAGATAGAGCGAAGATGCTGGAGACACACTTCGCGCGTCTTAGGAGACAAACGCGCGACAAATTTTAAAGAGCAATATGGAATATCTTGGACGTCGATATTATAAACTTACTCGAATCTTTACGTTGCCGTTCGGTCTGTGGCCGTTCAACGATTCATTCGCGAAGCCAATACAAGCGTTTTTTTGTGTCTCTTTGCTCTTATCTGCGATATTGGTTCAGGTAACAAAGTGGCGCTTTAAGAAAGCAAAATATTAAATACATTCGTATTTCTGTGAAAGAAATCTCGCGATATTCGCGTGTCGCAGTAGAAATTTATTTAAAAACAACGTTTGCTCGTCTAGAAATTGAAGAAGAGGAAAAGTTTATTATTTACAATTTTCCAGGTTATAAGATTGTTTACAATGGAGTACGATCTCGTACTTATATTGACCGACGTGTCGTTCATCATTCCTTTCTCGGTTTATCTCTTAAAATACAACACGTTGTACATAAATTCTCGAAAGGTAAAGCGCGCGCAACTTTTTGTTTCTCTCGTTAATTTATTATTCTCGCAACGCACGCGTTAGCACTTAGTGTGTTCGTGTGTGATTGTCTCAATTAAATTTTGTGATTTTTAATTATATTGTATGAAACACATAGATCAGGAATATCATCAAAATCATAGAGAACAATTGGAACAAATTGAAAGACGAACGAGAAGTGGAGATAGTGCGGAAGCACGCGAACGACGGAAAAAAATTTATGTATTTCTTCGCGGGTAAAAACAAATTGTATTAAAAATTAATCCGAGAATTGTCTCAGTGATAAATTTTTTTTTTTTTTTTTTTTTTTTTAAGGCTTGGCGTATCCTGGAGTGGTTTGTTTTCTTGTAATAGAGTTCTCGGCAGATATTCTCGATTTTGTGGCGCCGCTTAACGAATCTCGTCCGCGAAATATCCTATTTGTAACCGAGTATTTTGTCGATCAGCAAAGATACTTCTATCTGATAGTGTGTCATATGACTTTGGCTGCCACTATAGGACTCGTGAGTGTCATAACCGACGAGACGTTCTTCTTCGCGTATATTCATTACATCTGCGGGATATTTGAAGTCGTTGGGTAAGATAGAGAGAGATTACGTTAAAAATAATAGAAATTTACTTTCTGATATTAGCCGAATCTTATTTAATGAACAAAGTGAAATGAAACGCGTTGTTGCAGGTATAGAATACAACATTCGTTGAATTGTGTGTCCGCGGCAAACAAGGAAAAGATCATTCGCATGAATATAATTGACGCTATAGAAAGTCACAAAAAAATCATCGAGTCAGCAACTTTCTTTTATATCATATACAAAATATGCTTTAATATTATATATATATATATATATATATATATATATATATATATATATACATATATATACCTTTACACTATACATTAGTTATATTGTTACAAGTACACGATACGATTTTTATATATTTTTATAATTAATCAAATTTTCAGAATTCACAAAATAGTTTTGACGAATAAGATTTTTTGTTATTGTTAAAGGCTCTTTGAGTACGTGATGGAAGCACACAAGCAATCTTACTTTGTATTAATGATTCTCGGCGTAGCTTCTTTGAGTGTTAATTTATTACGTGTAAGTAAATTTGTACGTGCATGCACCGAGTATTGTTTACACACTTTGTTTATATTTGTATAATTACAGTAATACTACAAATATTTTAATCGAAGTAATGTGACATTTAAATGTGAAATTGTTTGCGTTTTTCAGTTTTTTCAAACTTTAACAATATCGGATCAAAGAAAACAGTTAGTAATTTATATGCTGTTTATTATCGGTCATTTTTATTATATGTTTATACTGCAGTACATGGGACAGAAAATCACAAATAGCAGCATACAAGTTCACGTAAAAGCGTGAGTATCACCACTTCGAAATTACCAAGCAATCTGTCTTTCTATACGCACGTTTGTGATGTTTTTTTTTTGTTTTAATAAATAACTGTTATTTGTGCACTCTATAAAAATAGACAATACCCGCTGAGAACATAAATATATATATTTTTAATTAAATATATAATTTGTAAAATTCACGGCACTTCCCTCGATTGTTTTTAAAACTAAAAACACTTTTCGTACGTCACAAAATTAAAACACACGCAGAATATTCTCGACAATTTTTAGATACGATACGCAATGGTACGCGGCGCCCGTGCAAATACAAAAATTGCTGTTGTTTATAATGCAAAGGAGCATGAAATCCTGCAAGTTTTTTTTGGGCTATATTTTTCCTGTGTCGCTGGAACACTTTACCACGGTAACTTGTGTCGCGAATCTGACGATCTAATCATTCTCGATTCACCAGTATTTGTCCCGAAATAACAAATCTATTTTCTTAGCTCGCGAGCACGTCGGTATCTTACTTTACAATAATTTACTCTGTGCAAGAGTGAAACTAACAAAAATATGCGAAGAAATAGCAGCTGCGAGGTAGTGTTCTCTATATTCGAAAATAAACGATCGAAGAAAAATTTCGAAGATATATCCAGAAAAGTCAGCATGATTCGTAAAGAATTTGTGTCATGCATTCTACAAAATAACTTTTTGCTTATTAGTATTGTAGCAATAAATAATAACATTTTGCACCTTTTAAAATCTCTTATTCCGTTTTTGGTGTGACTTAAGTAATTGAAAACGCGTAATAATCGTAATTGTGGTAAAACATGAGCAATGAATTTAATTGTTAATGTTACGACTCTCTTTCTCTCTTTCTTTTTTCTAAAACAAAAATAAACAAACTGCAGCGTTTTACCTTATGCGTTGCACATTATCGTCAATGAGTTCAGGTCGTGAAACGAAATCGAGTTATAGGAACAGATGTTACTCCCAGGACGAATTAAATGTGAATGCAACACGGTCGGCCGATATAGACGCTCTTTTCGTTATTGCGCATGCGTCTCTCTCTCTCTCTTTTTCTCCTTAGTCGAAGAGGGAAAACTCGTCGCTTTATTATTCGTCGCTTTGGAACACCCGGGACACGGTAATTTGCACGCAATTTAAGCAATTTGGATAGTTACAGACTCATAAACATCGGTGAAACAACGGATCTATAGACTATTCTCTGAAAAGAATGTGTGAAATAGAAAAGTCATTAGCGCTATTTTCTTTTCTAACAGCTTTGCAATTTCGAGTAATAACTGCAGTGGAAAATAAAAAACTTGTTTGGAGACGTAAAATAAAGTATTTTTAACGGTTCGGTTAGATCTCATTTTCGTGATTGTCGTGCGACTAAACGTATCGCGTTACTACCATTGAATATGGACTTTGCAGGAAACCGCTACTACAATATACATCGCGTTCTTTTATCATCTGTCGGTTTGTGGCCGTATCAGAATCCGAAAATGAAAAAATTTCAGAGAGTTATTTATTCCGTTGTGCTTGTCTCGTCTATTGTTGTACAGGTAAATAATCAGATTTAGAACACATCTAAAATTGTTGTCTTTATCAATTTTTGAACATGCACGTCTATACGTCGCTATAATTGTAGATGGATCGGAAATCTCACACCACACATTTACTTTGTATGTGAAAACGTACATTGTTAATAGAAATAAAATAATAAAATATTTATCCGTTAGATATTTTCTATATTAAATTGTATTCAATATCAAACCGACAGCAATTACCAACCGCATGAAAGAGTTCAATTTTTTAATTCTCTTAATGCAATTTATTATTTATATGGCGAAGTTTTTGTTATTGAAAACAATTTTACATCTATATTAATGGTTTTTGTTTTAAATTTTACATCCATATAATATGCTTGCGGGCAAATTATTTGACAGTGTTTTAATAGCGACGATTTAACTGTATTTTAAATTATTTTTAGCTAATATCATTTTTTACAACTGAGTACAGTATGGAGCTTTTGCTCAAAATTTTGTCATTTGCTATACCTTGCATGGTTTTCGTTTTAAAATACATTTCCTTCATCATGAACAATGAATCAGTAAGTTGAAAGTAATTACATTTACAAAATTAGCCAACACGAAGTAATTTTATTAAATATATTTTTTTTTGTTATACAACAGAGAGATGATTTTTTTGTATATGTTGGAAATTAAAGTAATAAAATTTAAAAATTTTTCCATAGATGAGAGCACTCTTGGAATATATTGTGAGCGATTGGAATTTGGTGCGGACCGAAGTGGAGTTCGAAATTATAAAAAAACATTCCGATTTCGGACGGTTCTATACGTTGCTCTTCACATGTGAGAAACGAGATTTTGCTATTATTTTCGACGATTTTTTTATCAATTTATACATCTCACTTTTTTTTTAAAGCTTTTTTTCTATTAGTAGTTTACTTTTTTTCCATTAGTAGTTTACTTCTGAATAATAATAGATGGATATTTATTTAAAAGTTTGAAATGCGTTGCAAGTGGATATTCTGTCACATTAGTTGATCAAATACGTGACGAATTTCGTTTCGTTACATCACCGCCACTTTCAGGTGCGGTGTATTCTAGTCTATCCGGTTACGTGGTGATTCAATTTATGCCGGATTTTCTCGACGTTGTAGCGCCGCGAAACGAGTCACGATCGCACAACATACCTCTTGTCGCGGAATACTTCGTCGATCAGCAGAAGTATTACCTTCCGATTCTGCTGCACATCGACTTTATAGCTCTCATAGGTCTGACCGTTGTGATGTCCACCGAATCTTTATCCTCGGCCTACATTCAGCATGCGATAGGAATGTTCGAGATCGCCAGGTAAACATCTCGAGTCAGTAACTCTTCGATGTCTCTAACACGATATAAAGCGAACAATGTTTTATTAATCCAAACAATAATACGCAAAATTTCACTTTCAAGTTACAGAATAGAGCACGCGTTCGACGAGACGTTGGACGCAACGAAACCGAGCAAATTTTGCTTGTACTGTGCGAACATAATAAGCGCCGTGATTATTCACAGGAGAGCGATGAAGTTGGTGTCTTGTGTAAAATTTTAAAATTCTAAACTAAAATTACAATTTTGTTTTTCAAAGTTTTAATATTAAAATTTTGATCGTCAAACAAGAAACTACGAATATGTACATCATGTGTGTCTCTGTCTCTTTAAGTTTCTGCAAGTTTTTAATGTCCAACCTGTCGGTGTCGTACATATTTCTGGTTGCCTTCGGAGTCGCGTCTTTGACCGCAAATTTGCTTCGCGTAAGTTGTTGCGTCGCGCGCATCTGCGCGCGCGCGCGCGCGTAACGAATTCAGCAACCGTGTGTTGGAGTCGGCCCACAGCTGAGATTTCTTATCGTAGCTCGTTTTAGTTTCGCAATCCGGATATGTGAACAATCTCGAGGAGGTGTTCGTCGCCGCGATCTTTGTTCTCGGCCACGTTTATTACATATTTCTGGGCAATTACACCGGTCAGCGACTGATCGATCACAGCACCGATGTGTTTCACCGAATGTGAGTATTTTCTAATGGAATTTTTGCCATTTACATTTTCCTACGTTTACCGCCGTAATTTCTCTCGCGAAATGACAATTATTGGCGTGTGTTAAGTTGGCATCCTAACATTACATTTTTGTAGTTCTGATTAGAGTTCCCACTTTATTTTGAAGAGACTAAGAGTTCTAGATAGTTTATATAAAGAGTTCTGGTGATTTATTGCCTCAAAATTAAAATTAAAAAATGGAGAGCCAACTTCTAATCGAAAATCGTGATGGCACAGTTCTGAGCGGTTAAATAGTTTTGTTTTGCGATTATGTGTAGAGTTCTTGATACATAAAACAATTTTTTGATTATTCTAAAAAATCTTAAAAAATTTTGAAAAATTAATTTTTAGATATAATAGTTCTGAGCTAATTTTATTGAAATTTTATATATTTTAAAGAGTTCTCGACGATTGAAAAAATTTTAGATACTTAACTAAACAAGTTACAGACTTTAAAACATCTTTTTAAACCAGACGATTATTACACATATCTTTTTATCTAGTCATTTGATCGCTTTGATTTATAAGACATCTCGTTAGAACTCGTCGAGAACTAGCCGGAACGCTAATCAGAACTATCCGGAACTCTAAAAAAAATTCACCCACGGAACTTTGAACATTTTTTTATATGGATCAAAGCTATCGGACCAGTGGTTTGCAAGATACGCGACATTGTAAGCTGATATAAGAAAATTTTTCAAAGTTCCGTGGGTGAATTTTTTTGAGAGTTCCGGATAGTTCTGATTAGCGTTCTGGCTAGTTCTCGACGAGTTCTAACAAAAAATCTTATGGATCAATGCGATCAAATGACTAGATAAAAAGATATGTGTAATAATTGTCTGGTTTGAAAATATGTTTTAAAGTGTGTAACTTGTTTAGTTAGATATCTAAAATTTTTTAAATCATCGAGAACTCTTTAAAATACATAAAATTTTAATAAAATTAACTCAGAACTATTATATCTAAAAATTAATTTTTCAAAATTTAAAAAAATTTTTTGGAATAATCAAAAAATTGTTTTATGTATCAAGAACTCTAGATAATCGCAAAACGAAACTATTTAATCGCTGAGAACTATGTCATCACGATTTTCGATTAGAAGTTGGCCCCCCATTTTTTAATTTTAATTTTGAGGCAGTAAATCACCAGAACTCTTTATATAAACTATTGAGAACTCTTAGTCTCTCTTCAAAATAAAGCGGGAACTCTAATCAGAACTACAAAAATTTAATGTTGGGATGCCAACTTAACACACGCCAATTATTGAATTACTAAATTCACTCGCGCTGATTCGTTCGTGTTGTTAAGAGTACCACTTGTATTTACGTGTGTGCAGATACATGTCGCATTGGTACGCCGCTCCGCCGCACGCTCAAAAATTGCTATTGTTCATGATGCGACAGAGCGTCAAAGGCACCTTCTTGTCCGTGGGGGGTTTGTTTGTGCCATCGTTGGAGGGCTTCGCGACGGTAATTAACCACTTCGACTCGCCGCGGTATGGCGAGACTTAATTAACTCTCTCCTTTTTCTCTCCCTATCCGGCGTGTGTTCACAAGACGGCCTTGCCTCTCGTTTCAGATCACCAGTATGTCGTTCTCGTATTTTACGGTAATACGTTCCGTTTAACGACAGGATTTACGATTATAGTTTGAATTGTGTACATTATAGCAGCACGTCGTACAAGGATATGTTGAATCTCGCTAGATCACCGATTGTCTCGTCTGTGAGATGATAATAAACGAAAGCTCAGAAGAAAACAAAACATGTGTGTGTGTATATGTGCGCTGATTTGTAAATATTACTCGAGCGCAGAGCGCGCCGCGAAAAGCGTGAAAAACAGCGCGTTTTCCAAGCGGCGCGCGCGCATCATCCGGAAGTAACAGCGTAAATACACTAGTAATCCGATATATATATATGTATAAAACGTTGAGTAAGTACGTCGCAGAAGTGAACACTTTATGTTGCAGCTTACCGGCTTGTCCTTACTTCATGGTAATTTATTCCGCGGCGTCGGTCGTGCGTATAAATCGCACCGTAAAGAAAGTTGCAGTCAATTTGCATCAGTTTAACGCGCGCGAAAGCAATCCGGTGGCGCGCGTTCCGCCTCGCGCGTTCCGCCTCGCGCGTTCGCAATTAATTCGCCGCATATCCGTTTGCGGATATCTTGACAAAGTCGCGTCGCGTGATTATTAACAAACGCGAACAAATCGAGGAAGTGAATAGACGCCGAGCGTGTGAAGGTCGCGCAATTTTTGCTTTCGTAACACCGATGTTTCGCAATATCGGATGACTCGAGGAATAATAGTTTTAATTAAATTTTTTGAGACGACTGTCAGCAGCGAGAAAAAGAGAGAGTCGAGCTTCCTATGCGAAGAATTAACGCGGACTGAAGACCGCGGCTGTTAACTGCGCCTGCGTCACTTGACAAACGCCGCGTGAGAGACAAAAGAAACGCAGTAATTCTCTGAATTTAAGTATTTATACAGAAACGCGTTTTTTTCTCCGGCAATTTTCTCCCGCTTCTTTCCCGGATAGAAAATTGATCAATTATATTCTTATTTGTCGGCTATTTCGACGTCGCGCGTTATTTCGCACAGAAAAACTATATAGACAAAATATCGCTCGAGAAATGGAAGAGCGAAAATTATTTTTCGCTATATCGCTCTCACGGAAAGACGCAGTCATGGTTTCGTCGGAGCGCGAGATGGACTTTATCGGAGCGCGGTATTACAGGATCAATAAAATTCTCCTGTGTAGTCTCGGACTGTGGCCGTCCGAGACAAATCGCGTACAAATTCGCGTGATCTTCTTCTACGTCACGTTTCTCTCCTTTTTGTATGTTCAGGTATTTCGCTCGTTCCACCGCGATAGCGACGTTGTGTGCAACACACACACACACACACACACACACGCAAGCGCGAATGAATAAAATTCATACGCAAATTTTTGCGCCGATTGAGAATTTGTTGCTTGCAGCTCTGCGCGTTGATCACCTCGGCTCACAACTTGGAAGTGATTCTTAAAATTCTCCCCCACATCATGCCTGTTCTTATTTATACGGTGCAGTACAACGCGCATCACGTTTACGCCAGAAAAGTGAGTTTTTCCGACTCAATCGATCTCGTCGTCTAACAGACGAGCGAGTTGACGGTATGTTACAAACAATTAATCGAATTACGACGACGCGAATAAGTCAGTATGAAGCATTTTTTCTATTTTCGGTTATTAACGTAATTATATATTTATTTTGTTTTATTTATCATCACAGAGCCAAGTTTAGTTCTAATCATGTGCGTAAATATTTAAATCACTTAAATAAATTCTCTCCAGCCGTCAATAATTTCATAATCGAAATTAAATCGTTTCCCCTGTCAATTACAATAACAAATATCGTTAGTTAACGGCGACATATTTTTCACACATGTTGTTTGTCTCGAGTAAACTTCGAGTCCCCTGTAGGTCAAGTTGATGATGGACGAAATACGGAACGACTGGAACGCTCTGAACGACAAACAGGAGATCGAGATAATCGAGAGATACGCTCAATCCGTGAATATGCTCACCTTCGTTTTCGCACGTAAGAGAAGAAATCTCGAATTTTCTTGCGAGAATTTACTCGTTAAAAAAAAAAAAACTGGATAAACCACAAGGATGATTTTTCTTTTTACATCTCCTATCTAGTTTGTACTTTTTTCTTCTTGCTTATATTCATCTTTATCGAATTTCTGCCGATGCTGCTCGACGTGGTCGCGCCCCTGAACGAGTCGCGACCGCGCGAGATACACGTGGTGGCGGAATATTTTATCGATCCCGTGAAATATTTTCCCTTCATGCTGCTGCACGAGATCGTCGCGTGCAGCGGCGGAGCCGTCACGACTCTCGCTACCGGGACAATACTGATGGTCTTCGCTTATCACGTTTGCGGGATGATGAAGGTCGTCAGGTAAGAAAGTTCCCGATCGATCTGCGCTCAGATTGCATTTAATTGACCGAGAGAACGTTTCGTAGCTTTCGCATAGAGTACGCGTTCGACGCGAGCGTGCTGCGAGGTTCCGCCGCTCGAGCGGAGAGAACGATACGCGAGAGAATAAGACGCGCCGTGGAATTGCACCGGAAGTCTCTGAAGTGTGTACCGGTTTCGAAATTCCCAACAAATTTAGTCACGAGAAGATTATTTTGATTTCTTTGCTTTTCAAGGTTCATGGATTTTGTTTTCACGACCTTCACAGTACCGTTGTGCGTTCTGATTATTATCGGTATTGCTTCTATAAGTCTCAACTTATTTCAGTCTATTATCTTTTATAAGTCTCAACTTATTTCAGTCTATTATCTTTTATAAGTCTCAACTTATTTCGCGTAAGTATACGATTGTACAGACGGCGTCATTAATTCGAAGAATAGGCGCGGGGATCACATAAAAAGTCCAGTTGATCCAAATATCCATTAGTCCCAAAATCGGGTGTCCAGTTGTGGACACCCGATTGCTACTAGTTAGTTAGTACGGCGCCCGTTGGCGCTACGAGCAACCGCCCTCCGATCCCCGCTTGCTCTCCGATCCCCGCGCCTATTCTTCGAATTAATGACGCCGTCTGTACATATATATCCAACACTCGCTTAAGTAAGTTACTAAGCAAACTTTATCCACGTAACGTACGTATTAAGAATATCACGGCCAAAGCACGTGATTGTACTAGCGTGTGATAATGTTGCAGCTTCTTCAACCAGCCACGATAAAGAACACGACAGATCTCATTACGAATATCGTGCTTCTCATCGGTCATTTTGCTTACATGTTTCTGGCTAATTACTTCGCGCAAACGGTAACCGATCACAGCGCCGATATTTTTGACGCGACGTGAGTATAAAAACTTTTTTAAACAAACAAAAACAAAATTGTACAAAAAGATTAGATTTTTGTAATTAAGAAATGATAATCTAAAAATATATTAATAATATGAAATTTACAAAGATTCAAAGTTTATTATTATAAAATTACAAGATTACAAAGATTATTATTATAAAATTACATGTTATTAATTTTCTGTGTAAAAATGTGTGAACTTTTTTATATTGTCTATCCAAAAATCGGTATTGATGTTATCAAACCGTTGTCGTCACAGATGCAAGGTAATGTGGTACGTTGCTCCATTGTCGTCGCAAAAAATACTGTTATTTTTCATGCGCAGGACGATAAAATTTTTGAAACTTGTCCTCGGCGATATGTTCGTGGCATCGTTGGAAGGTTTCGCCACGGTAATATGTGCACAAGAGCAATTATGTAAATTACTCAAAAAATAGAGGAAAATTTTAATGGAAATTTTTATTTCAACATAATTTACGATCTCTCATCTCAGCTTGAATTTAAACAAGAAATTAAAAACTGTAAATGTAAATAAAAACTAACGGCAAAACATTATTATAGCTTTCCACTACGTCACTATCTTATTTAACCGTAATTTATTCAATACAATAACAACAAAACTTTGTTGAAACGGTCTGGACGTCATGTTAACTCACACACAACGTTACGACTTGATGCATTATAGAGTAGAAAAAAATTACCAGGTATATAAACTTCAAATAATACACACGTACAATTATATAATACATGTAACAAACAACCAAGTTGTACGTAGTTGTAGTTCTTTTTGCACGGAATGTACGTACCATTGTATCTTGTTTGCAGCACTTCAACTGAGACTCTCTCGTTTCGAACTTCGATTTCTTTACTGGCAATTTTTCAAATTGCACATAAAATGATTTTATAAAGAAAAACAAAGTCGAGCTTGTTTTATATAACTGCGTAGTTAATAAACATTTTATCCGCAATGCCTCTTTTTCTATTTTTCATCGTTTACAGCGTTTCTACATTTTTAAACTGCGCGATTCTCGCGTATTGTGCAGCGTCTTCTCGCACGGTTCGAAGTCGACTGGCGCAACTCGCAAATAAGAGAAGAACGCGATTGTCAACTGCGCCTGCGTCCACAAATTATCCACACAATAAGAGAAGTGTAATTTTCTCTAATGTGTTAGATAGTTTGTTTCGTTTACTCGTAATGCGGCGTCATTGCTCGAATTACGCGAATCGATGAAGAAACTACGGCAAAAAAAAAAAAATCATCACTAAATTATTCCAGCGTGTGTTGCATTTTGTTCTTTTTTGTTCGCGACAAACCTTCGTCAAGAAAGGAACGTTCGGTAAAGTCGGTCATGTTCGACAAAGATTTGTGCTCGTCGTGCGAAAAAATGATCGAACGTTATTACAACGTTAGTCAGATGATGCTGGCAGCTATCGGTTTGTGGCCGTATCAGAAAACAAGGACTTTGCGAATTCAAGGGACTCTTATTCTCGGCATACTGGTCTTCTTCATGTTTTTTCAAGTATTTCACGATTTTTTTTTTTCTTTTTTAAACACGCATGTTAAAGAAGTAACTCTTACGGCAAGTTTCTCTTAGCTTACGACATTTGCAACAACGTCGATCAGCGCCGATTACATCATCAAAGAAGTCTCGTATCTCTTTCTCACCTGCGTTTATTCTTTGAATTACAACAGTTTTTATTTCAACAGACAAAACGTAAGTATCGATATTCCCGTCTTTTGACGTAAACAAGTTTTATTTGAATTAGATTCCAGTCAAGCGACTCTCTTCTTCGTAAGAACGAATTGATCGATTGTTTCCTACAATCAGATAAAACGCTTCGTAGAACATATCAAGACCGACTGGTCATTTCTCAGTGAGAATTACGAGGTTGAGATATTGAAAAAATACACCTACCAGGGCTACATTTTCGGAATACTATCAAGTGGTAAATAAAAGTGGATTTCTAATTTACAAAAAAAAAAAACAACAACCTTAGGCACTTTATTTACATTGATTCTCATCATTCTCGCGTTATTTCCGTTTTTTTTTTTAGGTTTTACATTTTTTCTTTTTGTGACTTTTATATTGTTCGAAATGACGCCCGTTATACTCGATATTGCGAAGCCGCTGAACGAATCGCGACCGCGTACCATTGAAGTTCCGTTTGAATTTTTTATTTTCAACGAGAATGATCATTTTTTCATCTGCTTATTATTCGAAATCGTTGTCCTTACCATCGGCATTTGGTCGCTTCTCTCGACGGGATCTTTTCTCTTTATGATGGGAAGACACTTCTGCGCGACCTACAAAATTGCCAGGTAAATCTTATTTTGAAGAAGCAATTTCGATGTGTTTTCTATATTGATTTCGTCTGTTCTTCATTCATTGATTTTGCACGTTGCTTGCAGCATCTTAATCGAAAATACAGTGACCGAGCGGGTGATGCAGATTCCCGTGTCTCAGAGAATGTATTTGATGTATCATAAAATTCATCGAGGTGTCATTATTCACAGAAGAACTATGGAGTTAGTTTTGCACATATCTTGAAAAATAAAATGTATTATTTACAATTATTAATTACAAAAAGTCTTAGCTAAAGAGTGTTTTTTGTTACCGAAGGTTTATCAATGAGCAACTGCACACTTTTCACTTGTGGTATTTTCCGCTGATTGTAGTTGGCGCGGTGTCTTTGAGTTGCGTTTTCTTTCGTGTAAGTGACACATTTAACGTGTCGGATATTTTTTTCTTTTTTTTTTTTCCGGATTGCTCGGCTTAGTTTTACTCTGTATTTATGAGTTTGAGTTTAGAAATTATTCACAGCTTGCAATGCTTTGTAGATGGTCAATGCTGTAACGAAAAGCGACATACTTCATAACGAGAAGGATTTTTACGAATTTTTCATATCGTTCGCGTTGTTTTTGGGTCATCTTGGTTACATGTTTGTGGCAAATTTGTGCGTGCAATTACTGATCGATCACAGCGCAAAGGTGTGGGAGGCAATGTAAGTAATACTCGAATGCAACTTACGTGTCGTTGTTATCCGCGTTTTGTAAATATGTTGTTCTTTTTTTTTTCTTTTTTTTATTTTTTTAACTTTAGTTTTCAAACTCTGTGGTACATAGCGCCGTTGTCTATTCAGAAAATGATATTGTTCATGCAGTTGGCCATAAAAGAACAAAAACTGGTGGTCGCCGGTGTCTTCGTTCCCAGCTTAGAGGGATTTGCCACGGTAAGCGAGGATTTCGTAAATAAATATTCGCAGAAGTCACGCTCTGATATAATTACATTTGACAAGTAAACGATGTTCAACGGTCAGACAGTAAATGAGGAGAACGTGTAAAAAGAGCAGTATGAGAAGGAGATTTTTTGTTTCCAGCTCTTCACCTCGGCGATATCGTACTTTACCGTAATATACGCTCTGCAAGGATACTGAAATAAGAAGAAAGAGAATTAATCGTTCGAGTAGAAGCAAAAGTCGTTCGATTACGCTACATAGATTAATCAATTGAACTTATTAATGTAATGCAAAGTGTGACGTTGAACTTAACAATTTTTACGCTGCCTTACTTAAGATTGGATTACTGGCAATAAGTAGTGACTACACAAGTAGGTTTATAAAAAACATTTGTCACACATACACACAGGTGAATGTCAATTACGTATAATTATCTTTCTTCGCACTTTTTTTTTGCGTTGAATCAGTAAAACGTCCGTGCGCCGTTTATTAAAACACATTAATAAATTAACACTGATATTTAATTTTCAAGTCTTTGTCATATCCAAAATGTAGACATTTGAAAGAACTTATTCGAAATGCAAAAAGATAGAAGTGGCAAAGCAGCTCTACGCCGAGCTGCGTGTGTCGCTCGGCGTAGAGCTGCTCGGAGACGTATTCAAAGATAAATGTTTGAAAGGGAGGGAAAGGACACGTAGAGCGTTCCCTTTACTCGTGCATCGACTCGACGTGTGTGAAGGATGGGGTTCGTGGGTAGAAGATCGTTACCATAAGACAAACAGAACTTTGCTAAAAGTCCTCGGTTTATGACCCTATCGTCGCACGAAATGGACGCATGTCCGAGCGGTGATTACTGAGCTTATTTCTATCGTTCGCACTCGACACTGTCTTCATGGTGTTTATGTACTGTATTTATTGTTTCAACGCTGATGTGTAAGTTCAAATAATTTCGATTCCGATGGTTCTTGTGCGCGCACGCGCATTGATAGTCATTAGTTCAGGGAAATTATGCAGCGTATGTATCACCACTGGGAGTCTCTTAATGACAATGTGGAATTCAGTATAATGGACAATCATGTCAGACTAACGAAAATGTTTACGCGCATGAATTCCGGTAAGCATCAATAATATTTCAGATACGTATTTTAAGTTTCTTCTCTGAACTGTTATTTTTTCGTGAATGTTTAATTCATAGTTTTTTTTTTTTATTGAAATAATGTATTACCACGTAACAAATAAGAGTGTAATATAATAATAATAATAATTAATAAAATAATAATATTAAAATAATAATACTGTAATAATTACATAATTATTTACCATATATATACTATATTATACAAATTATATACTATATACTATATGTATATATACTTTATCATGCAATTATACTATATTATACTGTAATATACGTAATATGTTTTTGTATTTCGGTACGTTTTAGGTTTTGTCATTTTTGTCGATTTACTAGCGGTAATGTCCCACATTATACCGATATGTCCCTTGACATAGTCGCGTCCATAAATGAGACTCGCGGAGAAACTGTGCACGTCACATCGGAATACTTCGTCGATCATTTCGAAATATTACCTTCTGGTTGTGATTCACTTGACAACCTCTGTATAGATGCAATCTCAGCGATGTCGACCTCTTTAACGTTTTTTGGGTTTTGATTTTCATGGTTGCGCTCTGTTCATAGTAGCCAAGTGAGAATAAATATACTCGAATCATTCGCAGTTATAAATATATATCCGAAATATATACCTATATCGAATCTCGTACGTAAATTATTATACATCGATACGCTTACAGCTATCGAATGGGGATCGTGATGGACGAAAACTGTGTTGCAAATGTCGAGCTCGGAGAGAGAGCGTATGATTTATAAAAGAATCATTCACGCTGTGCAATTTTCATTAAACGAACATGCAGTTTGTACGTACACACATATAAATATTTCTTAAATCGCGTTTCTCACTTGTTGCAATTTGTTATTTTATTCAAGATTCTCCGAGCTTTTACTCACTCATTTAGAGAAATCGTTCGGTATTTTGGTTGCGATCGATGTCGTGTCGGCGAGTGTCACTTTATTTCGAGTAAATACCATATATCGTTCTCTTGTGACTTTATCGAATTTAATCGATTATTTTCTCAATTACACATAACGATTTCCGATATTGCGGTTTCTGAACGCGATAAGATATCATACGGACGATGTAATGGATGTGTTTATACCGGCAGCTTCTGTGTATTTACTTCTTACGTTTATTTTTCGGGAATCACACATCGATCAGCAAATAAAACAGGCAATAATTTCGAGATCTTCGATACGACGTGCGTGTTTATTCGAAGAACGTTAATGAACGTTCCGTTCTGTGTACGCACGCGTATCGTGTCTCAGATATTATTCTTTACAGGTACAATCTGCCACAGTACGTGGCGTCTCCGAATATGAAACAATTGTTGTTACTCGTGTTGTAAAAAAAAATTCTATCTGTCACTTAGCAATTTGTTCAACGCTTCGTACGAAGATTTCGAAGCAACGGTAACGAGCGTTTGATTTTACGAGTATTATTTTTGTATCTATTCTATTTTATTCTATTCTGTTCTATTCACATTAAGATATATTCTCTCTATAATAGATATTTTTTTATAATAAATATCGTGTTTTAGCTCACGATATTATCGATTTCGTACTTCACCGTGCTTTGTTCTATTTAATGATACAAAGTAAAAAATTTAGAGGTTTGCACTCGGCAGTGATGGGACGATTATTTTGTTCGCTTTACGCGTGTATGCAACACGTATCTAATATCACATCATACGAAAATAAAATATAGATGTTGACAAAAATGTGTTTTTGAAAAAAACGAGATATGAATCGCAAATATTTAATATATCTTTGCACACATCATTTTTAATAAAAATAACTATATGCATATACTGTAATTAATATGTAACATATAATGTGTGTTACAAAAATAAAGACGTATGACATGCTCGTTAAAGAGACGTGTATACCACTGACTGATATCTGTTTTGCGTGTAACAAAAGTGACTTTTGTGAATTTTGTGTTAACATTTGTAGTAGCTACAGAAAACAAACGCTCTTGCGAGTCGAAGTGTCTGAAGTAGGTCGCAACTTTGAGGAAATATTAGGGTGGCTCTTATTTTCGACTTCTGAATTTTTTCGCCGCACCCTCTTTAATGGTTCCAGTTGCTACAATAATAATGTGAAAAAATTCAAGTCCAATCGGATAAGGGAAAGAGTCCTTGAAANAAAAAAAAAAAAAAAAAAAAAAAAAGAGCTAGTCGTTTGACCAGAAACAAACGTTCAATTACGTTACCTAGATAATCATTAGACTGCCAATTAAACTTAATAACATAATGCGAGGCATGATGTGGAACTTAACAATTTTTACGCTGCCTCATTAAAATTGAATTACTGGTAATATGTAATTACTATACAAGTAGGTTTATAAAAACATTTGTCACACACAGTTGAATGTTAATTACGTAAATAAATTACCTTTTTTTCTTCACATTGTTTTGCGTTGAATCAGTAAAACGTCTGTGCGTCGTTTATTTAAAACGCATTAACTAAAATTACACTGACAATTAATCACGTTTTTGTTATATCAAAATAAAAATTGAAAAAGACTTTTCTTCAAAATAAAAAACATATGATATAAATAAAAGTCTAACATATGAATAAAAGTCTTTTTTAATTTTTATTCAAAATAAAACAAATGAAGTAGCCAGCTTTACGCCGAGCGTGTCGCTTGAAGAAACTAATGCGACTTGCTTCGTAATACTGTTGTTTCTCCACACCGGTTTTTTTCTTTTTTTTTTTTTATTTTTATTATCAAAAATACTGTTACATATGATGTACAGAAAATTGTTTCTAAAGAATAATTGTATCAATTGGCATCATCAGATGTGTGCCTGCTACTTTAACGATCGATGTTTTCACACAACGTGTGTAAAGAAATAAGTGCGCTAAATTACATGTCATTACATACATTTGACTATTTCACACGATTGTACATATTCACAAAGTTTTCGCGAAAAATTACGGACCGTTCCAAACGCAATTATAGATAAATATTGGAAGAATAAAGAAAGAGGGTAGTACGTTCTCCACGCAGCGTTTCTTTTATTTACGGATCGACTCTCGTGCGTGAAAGATGTCGTGGGTAGAAGATCGTTACTATAAGATGAATAAGATTTTGTTAAAACTCCTGGGTATATGGCCCTTTCATCGCACAAAGTGGATGTATGTCCATATGGTGATTATAGCGAGCATCTTAATATCGTTTATATTCGTGCAGGTATATTAACGTTTTTCTTTATTCGCAACGTATCGATGACACATTGTTATCGACGTACCTTGCAATTGTCGCTTTCAGCTTGCGGTGTTCATAACACACGAGATAACCATGGATCTAGCGATGAACGTACTTTCTCTCTCATTTGTCAGTATTCTTATGTTGTACTTGTACTGCTTTTATTGTTTCAACATCGAAAATGTAAGTGTGATTAAATAATTCGAGATTCCGACTTTTGGTTCTTGTAAACGCGCGATAATTATTAGTTCGATAGTTCAAGGATATTATAGAGCATATGTATCGCCACTGGGAGTCTCTTAGTGACAACATGGAACTCACCATAATGGACGATCATGCCAGAATAGCGAACATGTTTACGCACATGAGTTCCGGTGAGCATTAATAATATTTCAAGCAAGATGACACGATCTATTTGTGAATTTACAGTTCTTTTTTTTTTTTTTCAAAATAATTTATAACGCGTCGTAATGAATAAATATAATATAAGTAAAATAAAAAATAATAGTAGTAATATAATATTTACACATAATAAAATTATAATAATTTATTATATGATATATTTTAAGATAGTGATGTTTTGGCATTTTGTAGGTTTTGCTTGTGTCATCGATTTTACAGCGATAATATCCCACGCCATACCGATAACTCTTGACATAGTCAGGCCCATAAATAAGACCCGCGGAGAAAACGTGCACATCACGTCGGAGTATTTCGTCGATCATTCGAAATATTATCTTGTGGCGGTGATTCACCTGACAATCTGCGTCTGCGTAGGTGCGATCTCGATGGCTTCAACCGGCGTGATGTTCATGAATTGCGGTATTCACGCCTGCGCTTTGTTCAAAGTAGCCAAGTGAGGATAAAAAAATAATCGATTTAGTCGCAGTTGGAAATTCAAAGTATTTATACCGATAATCTGGTGTATATTAATTAAAAAAAACAACATACACTGACGCGCTTACAGCTATCGAATGGGGATAGTGATGGATCAAACTGTGTTGCAAATGTCGAGCCCGGAGCGGGAGCACGTGATTCACGAAAGAATCATTCACGCTGTCAATTTTCATCGTACGGCCATGCAGTTCGTATATATAAAAAATTTTTCGCGAAAAATGGTTAATTTCTCTTTTATTGCAATGTGTTATTGTATATTGAAGGTTCTGCCAGATTTTACTCATGTATTTAGAGAAATGGTTTAGCATTCTGGTTGTGATCGGCGTCTTGTCCACGAGTATAACTTTATTTCGAGTAAGTACGTATTCCGCATTACGTTATCGCGTAAATTTATTCGAATTATTACGAATAGTTTTAAAATAAATAAATATTATTAAGTCGATTATTATTTTTGAACATACATATATGATTCGCAATATTGCAGTTTCTGAATGCGATAACGTATCATGCAAACGATGCGGTTGAACTGTTCATATCGGCCGCTTGTGTGTTCGGTCACTTCTTAAGTTTATTTTTTGGGAATCACATCGGTCAGCAAGTTACAGACAATAATTCCGAGATCTTTGATACGGCGTGCGTGTTTATTCAAAGAACGTTAATGAACGTTCCGTTTTGTGTACGCATGCGTATCATGTCTCACACAGATACTATTTTTATTTTTTATTTTTTAGATACAATCTGCCGTGGTACGTAGCGTCTTCGAATATAAAACATTTATTCTTACTCTTGTTGCAACGCGGCAACAAGAAATTCTATCTGTCACTTAGCAGTTTGTTCACCGCTTCGTACGAAGGCTTCGCAACGGTAATGAGTGTTTTTTTTTTTTTTTTTTACGAGTGTTTTTGCAATCTCTGTCACTTAAAGGACACTTCTATTCTATCACATCAAAGGACACTTTGTACAATAAATTTTGTGTTTTAGCTCACGACGTCGTCGATTTCGTACTTCACCGTGCTTTATTCCGTCTAATGTCACAAAGTCGAAGAAAGCGTAGGATTTTTTTGCACTGAGACATTGAGAAAACGATTATTCTGTTCGCTTTACGTGTGTGCAACGTATCTAATCGCATCGTACGAGAATAAAACTTGGAAGTTTTTGGCAAAAAGTTCCTGAAAAAACGAGATATGCGATCGCAAATATTAAATATATCTTCACACGCATCATTTATAGTAAACAACATTGCGTACCATAATTAATTTGTAACATATAATTTTTGTTATCTCTACAAATAAAGGTTATACGACATGCTCGTGACAAAGATGTATATAACATTGACTGATATATCAGTCTTGCATGTAATGGAAATGACTGCGAGTTTCGTGTTAATGTTTGTAGTAGCTATATAGAAAATAAGTAGTTTTACGAACCGAAGTATCTCTCTCTCTCTCTCTCTTTCTGAAGTAGTTCGCAACTTCGAGCAAATAGGTACAATATCTGTAACATCAAAAGTCAATAGTATTATAATTAAAAATACACTCGATTTTGTTCTTAATTTATTATTTACTTCTCAAATAATAAATTGTTGACGGTCGCACTAATTGCTCAGAAATTTTCGATAATATTTAATTTCAATTTTTTTCTTTGTTTTGTATTAACTTTCATAGAACCAATTATGACAAATATAAATCGTTTATTTGTTTGCAACTAATCGCGACGATTTTTTTGATATTTTTCATTTATCTTTAAACGCATTTTAGCGTAAATTAATAATCTCTCCTTGCCATATATATTTTTTTATATTTTTTTATAAAGGTGGTTTACATGTTTTTGTAAAAGATTTTTTCTTGTAAATAACTTAATTAATTAATTAATTAATAATTTTTTTTAGTTTTGTGTCGCAAAATTTTGAAAAATTCATAGGGTTGAAAAATTAGTGGGAGTTTCACGAAAGTAAAATTATACATATACTATAAGTATAAATTAAAAAAAAAACTATTTACTGTTTCTGAACATTGTTACTTATGTTATTTAATATGTTATTTTTTTCTGTTTCAGGTAAGTGTGCACAAACTTGCTATCGGGGCGAGACAATGCGTGTGGTCGTTTTGGTGAGTGAATGAGAATCGTGTTTAACCTAAGAAAGAGACACGATATGTACTTATGTGTACAGGCTACTCACATAGATGCATGTTCTATGTGAATGATCAACTCGCGTTTTACTTGCGAGTTGCGTATAACTCACGATACACTTTTCAGTTCGATGCGAAGCGACAAACGCATCGTGCGAAACTGAAACTTCTTCGTATTCTTTTTCCCCCACTCTTTAAGTTTTAAAATATCTCTCTTTCGAGAGAAAAAAATATTACCGCGCTACTATAGCGCTTCAATTATAAATTGAAGCAATTTGAATTAATTCGTTGCCTATAGACTTCGAATGTTATTTATTGCTATCGCGAAAGTATAGCTGTCCATCACTCTCAAATTGAAGCAATTTGGAGAGATAATGACATCACAATTGTGCATAATACTTTCCTAGCTTTAAAAAAAACATGACTATTTTCTTATAGTATATTTTACCGTATAAGTTATTGATTGGTCGAAATTCGTAAAAAGTACAGAGAGAGAAACAAATTTCAAATTTTCGTGTCGCAGTCATGTCGCAGCTTTCGTGCAAGATGTACGCGAATATGGAATATTATCACAAGCCCATTCGTATTGTTCTCTCGTTGATCGGCTTGTGGCCATATCAGTGTTCGTATGTTGCGAAAATACAAAAAGTAATATGTTTAACATTGTTGTTGTCACTCACTCTTGTTCAGGTACATCAAATTATACGGAACAAAAACTTTGGCTTGGGGAATAGCAAGAAGATTAGTTACTATATGTTCAGCAAAAACAAGTTGTCTATTAATTTGTTGTTTTTGCCAATTTATTGTTTTGTTAGTAAAACAATAAGCTTCACAGAAAGCTTAACAACTCGTTTTTACCGGACGTAATAGTAGCAAAGCTTTTTCTTTCCGCGATTGTTACTAAATTTAATCAAGTTCGCGTTCGACATCGTTTGACAAAATAAAAAATGCGATATTCGATGTAGGTGTGATATTCCTTTCATATAAGTATTCAGAACACGTTATTTCTAGCTGCTGGTATTCGTTACAACGCATTACACAATAAATCTTCTTATTGAGATTCTCGTGTTCGTCTGTCCTTTGTGTTGTGTCACAATAAAATATTGTTTTTGTCTTATTGAGGCGGACCGTGTAAGTTTCGCTAAAGACAAATTTATTCACGTATTTGCGGTAAAATGAGATACGATATAAATGCTAGTATTCCGAAATTTTGTAAAAGATACATATATGGAATCTTCGCAGATTAAACAACTGATGGGAGAAATGCAAAGCGATTGGTTCGCGTTGCAAAATAAAAGAGAAATCGTTATTTTGCATCAATACGCTCGCTTCGGGAGACTCGCCTCGCTGGTTATAATAGGTGAGATCGTTACGAATTAGATGTTCATGATAATATTATTATTAATAAAATCGCACAAAATAGCGTTATATCATTCCTTACACTCGTCCAATATGGACAAGACAATGCTCGAGGACGCATCTTTCCATAATAACCCTTCCGTAGTAATAATAATTTTTCTATAATAACAATAATTCTTTTATGATAATAATAATAATGTTCCTCAGTGGGTGGCTATTTTACCGTGACCGGTACCGTGATATGTCAAAATCTGCCGTTAATTCTTGACGTCGTGTTGCCGAAAAACCAATCGCGATCGTATCGCTTGTATATCATAACAGAATACTTCATCGATCAGGAGAAATATTTTTACTTTATACTGTTACACATGTCGTTAGTCACCTATGTAGCTCTTACTGCGCTTTGCGGTGTGAGTTCTATGCTGATGATGGGCATTCTGCATGTGTGCATGCTTTTCAAAATCGCAAGGTACTTAAAAATGTGAAACACCGTTTCTTCTGAACGCGTTCTTTGCATTCGGTTTACGCTCGAGATTTGCATTTACGGCACTTAATTTCGTGTGCGCACAGCTATCGAATGACGAACGCACTCAAGAAGAATGCGGTGGAAGCATCGAGTCCTGAAAATAAATCCTTAACTTGCGAAAAAATAATACACGCGGTCGTCATTCATCAAAGAGCCAATAAGTTAGTATTCCTTTTCTTTTTGATAAATAAATAAGACAATATTTTTTTTGTATTATAACTGTTTTGTAAACGAAAACAATTGTGCGATAATTTTTATTACATTTTTTTTTTTTTTTTTTTTTTATT
>NW_018020802.1:192731-209958 GCF_002006095.1 Pseudomyrmex gracilis | reverse complement strand
ATTTTTTTTGTATTATAACTGTTTTGTAAACGAAAACAAATGAGAGATAATTTTTATTTCTTTTTTTTTTTTTTTTTTTTTTTTTTAATTCTTTATTCAACATTATTCGATTTATCTTTTTTTTTTTGAAGATTTCTCAAGTTCTTCGAATCTCTTTGCGGGATGTACATTATTCTAATTGGTGTAGGAGTGACGTCTCTGACTATCAATCTCGTTAAAGTAAATTTTCGCTTTTTCTTAATTCGACGTAACGATGATGTAGTTTTGAAAAACTAATACGAGCTACTGTCGTAGCTTCTGCAAGCATTATTAGACAGGAACACCGACGAAGCAGTTGTAATCGCTACGTCTGCGTTGGCCCATTTTTTTTACATGCTCATAGCTAATCTCTTCGGGCAACAAATCACAGATCACGGCGAAAATCTGTTCAAAGCATCGTGAGTATGTTTTGCAGTTTTTTTAAATAAAATTTTTTAAATCCTACACTTATGTAAACTGTGATTAAACATTCGCGATTTTACGAATGAAAAAAAAATGTATATAAATCACTTCACACGATTTTTATTTTTAATTTCTTCAACGAATCTGTTTCAAAATTTGCAGCTGCAGCGGAATGTGGTACGAATTGCCGTTGCATACGCAGAAATTGCTGCTATTCGTGATGCAGAAAACGGTGTTGAGCGTCACAATGACAGTGGGCGGTATATTCGTTGCGTCTTTGGAATGCTTTGCCACGGTAAAATCAATTACCTCTTCGATTGCAAAGTAGATCGATTTCAAATTAACAAAATCGCTCTTTTGTGCCTTTTCAGCTTGCGAGTGCAGCAGTATCGTACTTCACAGTGTTTTATTCCCTTTATTGATGAATGTTTTACAGAGTGTGCAAAAAACATTAGTCATATAAGAAATATATTTAGTTAAAAGAGATATATTTAGTCTTGAAAAATTGTTTCTTCTAGTCTTTTTTTTCTATCTCTTTCTCTCCAATTCTGGTTGACGCTGCTTTGCTTTCAACGTTTTTTTTTTTTACGTTAATTTTCAATTTTCATTTGTTGCGTTCTATCGTGTGTCATTATTACGTATTGGTTAAATACGTTTCCACGATACAATGGAATTGTCGCCAGTACTTTTGTTTTTTTTTTTTTTTATTTTCGTAAATATCTGTAATTATCTGGTTTTACTTTACGGCCTGTTCTACAATACAGTCGTAAGCCGTAAGTCGTAAGAAATTGACCTTTCACAGACCAATTACAGAAGAATAATCGATTGTGATTGGTCAATTTCTTACGACTTACGGCTTACGACTGTATTGTAGAACAGGTCTACGGCTTGATGCGTAGCGACAAGCGCGTCGTACGAGACTGAAGCGTGTCTGTCGCCGAGAAGAATAAATTCGTCACTGCGTTTGCGCGAGAACATTCGTCAGTTCGAATCGTACCGACAAACGCATCGTGTGAAATTGAAGTATTATTATTCTCCCTCTCTCTCTGTAATTTAAAAATTTCTCTCTTTTGAGAGAAAAAAAAGTATTACTGCGCTACTATAGCACTCAATTATGAATTGAGGCAATTTTAGTTAATTCGTTGCCTATAGACTCTGTAACTATTATTTATTATTATCGCAAAAGTATAACTGTTTATCATTCTCAAATTGAAGCAATTCGAAAATGGTAATGACATTGCGATTGTATATAATACCTACATTAGGAAAAGATGACCACTTTCTCACATAGTATATCATACAAGGTTATTGATTGTTTGAGTTGTTTTGTGGAAAATACAGAGAGAAACAAAGTATCAAATTTTCGTATCGCAGTCGTGTCGCAGCTCTCGCGCGAGATGCACGCGAGTATAGAACACTACCACAAGCCCGCTCGAATTATTCTCTCGTTGATCGGCTTGTGGCCTTATCAGTGTCAGTATGTTGCGAGAATACAAAAAATACTGTGTTTAACATTGCTTTTGTCACACATTCTTGTCGAGGTACATACAAAAACTATATATGGAAAAAAATACTTTGGCTAGAATAGCAAAAAAAAATTAGTTAAATTTAGTAACGGAAAAAAGTTTTGCTATTATACGGTCAGCAAGAAAAAGTTGTCTATTGAATAGATTTAGCACATTTTTCTTACTGGCCATGTAAGAGCAAACGTTTGTTTTGTTTTTCTATATACGTTACTAAATTTAAGCAAGTTCGCGTTTCGACGTCGCTTGATAAAATATATATTATATATTCGATATAGATATTATATTTGTTTGATATAATCATTTAGAACAAATTATTTCTAGTTGTTGGTACTCGTTACAACGCAATTCACAATAAATCTTCTTATTAGGATTCTATCGTTTGTATTTCCCTTGAGTTTTATCACAATAAAATATTGTTTTTGTCTTATTGAGGCAGATCGCGTAAGTTTCGCTAAAGACACATTTATTCGCGTAATTGCGAATAATGAAGTACGATAAATAATGATATTGTTGATTATCCAATTTTTTTTTTTTTTTTTTTTTTGTAAGACATATGGAATCTTCGCAGATTAAACAAATGTTGCAAGAAATGCAAAACAACTGGTTAGCGTTGCGAGATAAGAGAGAAATCGTTATTTTTCATCAATACGCTCGCCTCGGAAGACTCGTCTCGCTGACTTTGATAGGTAAGGTCGTTACGAATTGTAAGTATCCGATAATACAAGATCATAACAGCAACTAATGTCATTCCTTACGTTTGTTACTAATATGACAAGACAATGCTCGAACGTATCTTTTCCGTAATAATTCTATGATAATGTTGTTCAGCAGTTGGCCATTTTATCCTATTCGGTGCTTCGATATGTCAATTTCTCCCGTTTATTCTCGACATCGTCTCGCCGATGAACGAATCGCGACCGTTTCGATTCATCATCACGACGGAATACTTCGTCGATGAGGAGAAATATTTTTACTTTATATTGTTACACATGTTTTTAATCGTCAATATTAGTGTTAATGCGTTTTGTGGTGTGGCTTCGATACTGATAATAGGCATTCTGCACGCGTGCATGCTTTACAAAGTCGCGAGGTATTTAAACTTTGCTTTTCTTGAACGCGTTCTTCGATCGCGCTCCAGATTTGTATACGGCATATTAATTTCGTGCGCGTACAGATATCGAATGAGGGATGCGCTCAAGGAAGTGGAAGCTTCCAGTCCTTCAGAAAGTAAACTTCTTAGTCACAAAAAAATGATACAAGCGATCCTCATTCATCAAAAGGCCAATGAGTTAGTATATTTTTTTCTTTTTTGATAAATAAAATAAATAAAGAAGCATATTGTTTTACAATCGTCGTTGATCGACTAAAACAAAATTGTGCGATATTTCTTATATCCTTTCTCTTTATTATTTTTTATTCAAAATTCTTCATTTCGTCTTTTTTTTTTTTTTTGAAGATTTCTCAAGTTAATAGAATCCCTTTGCGGGATATTATACATTATTCTAATTAGTGTGGGAGTAATGTCTCTGACTATCAATCTCGTTCAAGTAAGCAAATTTCCGCTTCTTCTTAATTCGAAGTAACGATGAATTATAAGTTTGAAATACGATACTATGTTGTAGTTTCTGCAAGCGGTATTAGACAAGAACAACCTCGAAATGATTATCATTGGTCTATCTGTGTTTGTTCATTTTTTTTACATGTTCGTATCTAATTTCTGCGGGCAACAAATTATAGATCATGGCGAAAGTCTGTTTAAAGCATCGTGAGTATGTTTTGTAATTTTTTAAATAGTATTTTTGAGATCATATATCTATATGTGTAAACTGTCATCACACATTCGCGATTGTTCTATGAACGTAAAAAAAGTTGTGTGTAAATCACATTTCAAAAATACTACCTACTCTTCACTTTTTATCTTCTTTTACCTGAATCTGTTTTTAAAATTTGCAGCTGCAGCGGAATGTGGTACGCATTGCCGTTGCATACGCAGAAATTGCTGCTATTCGTGACGCAGAAAACGGTGTTAAACGTCACCATGACATTGGGCGGTATATTCGTCGTGTCTT
This sequence comes from Pseudomyrmex gracilis, assembly GCF_002006095.1. Taxonomy (NCBI): domain Eukaryota; kingdom Metazoa; phylum Arthropoda; class Insecta; order Hymenoptera; family Formicidae; genus Pseudomyrmex; species Pseudomyrmex gracilis. Next base: position 205,922 of record NW_018020802.1, on the reverse strand, counting down.
TGGAATGTTTTTCTACGGTAAAATTAATTTTACCTCTTGGATCGCAATATAAATCGATTTCAAATATAAAAAAAATCGCTCTTGTGGGCCTTTTTTCAGCTTGCGAGTGCAGCGGTATCGTATTTCACAGTGTTCTACTCTGCGCGCTATTGACGAACGTTCCACAGATTTTGCGAGATATATTTATTTATATAAGAGATATATATTTAGTTAAAAGAGATATGTTTAGTCTTGATAAATTGTTTCTCTTAATCTTTTTTTCTATCTCTTTCTCTGTAATTCTGATTGACACTGCGTTACTTTTAACGTTTACGTTAAGTTTTGCGTGTGTTTCATTGTGTGCCATTGTTACGTGTTGGTTAAGCACATTTTCACAACAAAACAGAATTGTTACCAAGTACATACTTTCGTCTTTCTGCTTCTCGTAAGTACGCGTATCTATATCCTGTTTTTACTTTACCGCTTTGATGCGAAGCGACAAGCGCGTCGTACGAGACTGAAGCGTGTTTCTGCGCCTGAGAAAAATAAATTCGTCACTGCGTTTGCGCGAGAACATTACCGCGCGATAATGCCAATTTCGAAGTGAGGCACGCAATTTGAGCAATATAATATGTGTTTATCGTCTATGTGCGTATCGTAAATTTAGGCACACATTACTTTTCCCAGCTGTTAGAAGGATATTTTCTTATAGCGGTTGTCATAGAGCGCGCGGGAAATATCGATTGTTTGAAATTCGCACGAAATATCGAGAGAGAAATAATTCGACGGATGCAAGGGTTGACGTCGCAGTCGTGTAAGCAACCCCCGTGAGAGATGTACGCGGTCACGGAACGATATTACAAGCTCAGCCGACTTCTTCTCACGTCGATCGGCATATGGCCCTATCAACAGCCGCATTTCGCTCTGATTCAAAAAACATTGTCCTTCGTTATTTTTTTAACGTTTATCCTCGTTCAGGTACGTCAAAGCACATTCAGATTTTTATGTGTGCACGTGTGTTTATTGTGATCTTATATGTACCGTTTAAATTTTTATTATTATTTATTCTTTTTTTTTAATCTCTCATCTAGGCATTGTCGCGCGTTCATTATTAAAAAAAAAAAATTAAATCTTTCGCGTCACACTTAAAGATCAATAAAAGATCAAGTTTTAATCAACAGAAATATGTAAGGCCGATACGAGCATTCGCAGGATGTTTGTGCGGGAACTAAGCGTGTACATATATATATATATATACATGTAACGAATTATACTTGTAAATTTTTTACAAGTATTTTTTGAATTGAAATATCAATTCTTAAAATCATACGGGATGCTAGATTTGCATCTCACATATGAAAAACCCCGGATACCCCCCTAACTAATTTTTAAAATATTGCGAAAAAAACTCCTCGGCCAGGAGTCGAACCTGGANTCTCCGGCTTTCCGTGCCATCGCCTTCCCACACAAACATCCTGCGAATGCTCGTATCGGCCTTACATATTTCTGTTGCCTATTTCACGAGCGTCAAATCTTTTTAAGTTTTAATCAAGTTGATTTTTCTCGTTTGACAACACGCTTGCGAAAAACGCTCCGAAATATACTTCGATAAATTGTTGTAAAATATTCCGAGATGTGATCACTTTGTGTTGTTCGCAGTTGCTGGTGTTTTCCACAAGAGAGTGCAGTATAAATCTTCTGATTCAGATTTTCTCGTGCATTTTTCCCATTATTTTCGTGATGATAAAATACAGCTCTTTCGTTATTGAAATAGATCGTGTAAGTCCAATGCCGCAAATCACGTTCAATCAAAACATTTGCAAAATGACGTACATAAAAATATATCACACAAATATTCTTCTAATTCATCGTAAGGAACGTGGAAACAAATGCAGGTGAAACATCTGATGCGACAAATGCGAATCGACTGTTGTCTTTTGAAAGACAAAAGGGAACTTGCTATTGTGGACCGATACGCACGCTCAGCGAGATTTGTTACGCTAATCTTGACAAGTAAGATTATAATTTAATCGAATTCAAGCAAGATACAATGTTTTTCAGCTATTTGCTATTTTGGCATCGTTTTTTTCGGAATATTTCAATTACTGCCGTTGATTCTCGACTACGTCTCGCCGCTGAACGAATCACGACCCCGTCGACTCTTCGTGATCACCGAGTACTTCGTCAGTCAGGAGAAATATTTCTACGCGATGGTTCTGCACGAGGCGTTGATAATCTGCGTAGGAATTAACGCGTTGATCGGCGTTCTTATGATGATAGTTGGATACATGCTGCATTCGTGCGCGTTGCTTAAAATCACAAGGTATTTAATCAAGGTCGAGTGCTCTTTTGTTTCACTCAATGTGGACGTTAAATTATGTTACGTTAAATTCTCTCGCGTGTTTACGCAGTTATCGAATTGAGAACGTGCTAGGATCTCTTTCTGGTTCTGAGAAAAAAGATTTTCTTTACAAGAGAATGATAAATATGATCGTCATCCATCAAAGAGCTACTGAGTCAGTATACTTGCTCTTCTGTTGTTGGAATTAACAATCGAAGAGATACATCTCTATCACGTCGAACTTTCGTCAAAACTATAAAATCATGTAAAAAAAAAAAGTGAAAATCGTTCAATATGATATAATTGTTAAAGTGTATATTGAAGCAATGTGTGCGCAATGTAGCTGTTGCGCAGCCGGTTACGCACATTTGTTAGCGTAAACGAATTGTGAGTTTCAATTTTTATCTGTCTTGATTCGAAGGTTCGTAAACGTTTTGTCATCCGTTTTCGGAAGATCGTTCACAATGCTGGTCTTTGTAGGTGTGACTTCTACTATTATCAATCTTCTTCAAGTAAGTAGCGTTTTTTGTCTTGTTTTTCGAGTAACAACGAATTTCGTTATGACACACACGTACGTACTATCTTTTATAGTTACTTCAAGTTGTAACGTCAAACAATTTTGGCGAGGCGTCTGTAGTGGCTCTTGTAACGTTTACTCATTTTGTTTACATGTTCGTCATTAATTTCTACGGGCAACAAATGATAAATCACGGCGCGGATCTATTCAGAGCGTTGTGAGTGTTTTTAAATACAATTATCCCGAATTTGTGAAAAATTGCAAATTTGTTTTTGCGCGTACGTGTGTATGTGTGAATAAAAAATTGCAGCTACAACGGAATGTGGTACGCGGCGCCGTTGCGCACACAGAAATTGCTGCTGTTTGTAATGCAGAAGGGAATATTGGACGTACATTTGGACGTGGGTGGCATGTTCATCGCGTCCTTGGAATGTTTCGCCGCGGTAAAATTAATATTTTTTTGGCAATGAAAAAAAGATCGATTTTTTTTTTACATACGTGAATGTAAGAATCAATTTCATCTGTTTTTTTTTACAGCTTGTGAGCTCAACGATATCCTACTTCACAGTAATTTACTCCGTGCGATAATGATGTGTACGTTCTGAACATTGTGCAATTGTTTAGTCGAAGTGAGAGATATAAAAAAATAATTACATATATATCATAATCTTAAATAGAAAAATGCGATTTTTGTTTGACTTGATGATTGTAAATGGGCTGGTCAGTTTGATTTGACATTGAAATATATTATTAACATTGTACACAGTTTCTCAATAATACATCGGCAATTACAGTACAAAATAGTCGTGTAATATAGAAGATAATGTATAAAGAAGAAACACGGTGTAATCACAATCCACTCTCATCTTTACATTATACCTCGAATGAACATCTTTATCTTCACATTTTTGATACTTAGCGATTTGCAGTTCGATGCGAAGCGACGAGCGCGTTGTACGAGACTGAATCGTATTTCTTCGCTGAGAAAAAGAAGTCGCTAGTGCGTTTGCGCAAGAATATTGTATCGCGTGTGACACAATATACATCTCTCAATTTCAAATTGAGATAATTTCGGCTAATGTGTTACAACTCGTATCGTAATAACATGTATACGTTTTATTTTTTTTTTCCAGCTATTATAGGAAAAACGTAATTGTTTTCTTATAGCAGCTAGTACGTCGCGCAGAGTAATATTGATTAAGAGAAATTTACAGTTAATAAAACATTGAGGGAGAGAGAGAGAGAGAGAGAGAGAGAAAGAGAAAGAGAAAAATAATTCGAGAATGCGAAGATTAGTGTCGCAGTCGTGTCGCAGATCCCGCGCGAAATGTACGCGATCACGGAAAGAGAGAGCTATTACAAGTTCAATCGATTTCTTCTCGCGTCAATCGGCTTGTGGCCGTTTCAGAAGCCGCACTTAGCTCGGATACAAAAAGTACTGTCTTTCGTTAGTCTTTTAACGTTTCTCCTTGTTCAGGTAATTCAAACTTGCGCTTCTTGCAATCGCGATATTTATTACGAGGTGTCATTTTTCTCTCATCTTTTACACACCGCGATTTTGTTCAATAATTCTTTTCTACAAAGTTGAAATTTTCGATTTCAAATTTAACTTCAGCAAGATTGGTAAAGTTTTTTTTTTAAACTAATAATATATGAATATAAGGACATGAAGAGCCGTTCGCAGGATGTTGTGCGTGAATGTGCTTAAATATATATACAGGGTGTTTCAGAACTATGGGATCAAACTTCTAGGGGTTATTCAGTGCAACAGTAGAAAACATTTGAGTATAGAAACCCATGTCCGGAAAAGTGTCACTACCGCACTACGGCCCTAAGACGCGTTAAAATTTAGAAAGACGATGAATTACCTAAATAGGATTTAATGCATTTAATGTTTGCCTTTTGTACATGATATCATCACAACAATTGTTCAAAATGTCAAAAGGCAAAAATTAAATGCATTAAATCCTATTTAGGCAATTCATCGTCTTTCTAAATTTTAACGCGTCTTAGGGCCGTAGTGCGGTAGTGACACTTTTCCGGACATGGGTCCCTATACTCAAATGTTTTCTACTGTTGCACTGAATAACCCCTAGAAGTTTGATCCCATAGTTCTGAAACACCCTGTATATGTATACACATATATACTTCGAAATAATTTTTTCCCTCTATATAGGATGCTGGATTTGCATCACATATATATGAAGGACCCCGTATACCCCTCTAACTAATTTTAAAATATTGCGAAAAAAACTTTTTTTTTAATTTTTCTAAAAACAAAAAAAAGATCTCGATAATATCGCACGCGTAAAATTACTTCTTACATCCTAAATGTATATTTTCAGCTGTTGGTATTCGCCACAACGCAATGCAGTGTGACTCTTTTTCTCAAGATTCTCTCTTTCGTCTTCCCCACTCTTTTCAGCATGATAAAATATTGCTTTTTTACCATCGAGGCGGATCGTGTAAGTGAGAATCAATTTTGTTCCAATCCAAAAAATTTTCATCCGCGACATATGTGTACAAAAGAAAAGTTGTCTTCTAATCGTTTGCAAGGGAAATCCCGAACGAACAGCTGAGACAATTGATACAACACATGCAAACCGATTGGAGTTTGTTGAAAGACAAATTGGAAATTGATATTATAAAACGGTACGCTCGTTATGCGAAAATTCTAACAATGTCTATGATAGGTAACGTAATACGAATCTAAATGTGATATATAATATTTACGCACGTAATGTTTTTTTTTTATTTTTTTTTTATTTACTCATTTTCGTTAATGCGATAAGAAATGTTCTATTTTACACATCTTCTCTATTAAAACAATCATAAGTGGATTCAAGAAGTAAATACTTAAGACTGTTCCTCAGCGTTTTGCTACATCGGAATATTGTTCACCGGAATGTTTCAATTCTTGCCAAAAATTCTCGATCTCGTGTTACCGTTGAACCGATCACGGCCCTGTCAACTCCTCGTAATCGCGGAATACTTCGTCAACAAGGAGAAGTACTTGTACGCTATGATACTGCACGAACTGGTGACCTTTTACATAGGAATAAACGCGCTGATCGGCGTAGGCACGATGATGATGGTGTACATCATACACGCGTGTGCAATGTTCAAAATCGCAAGGTAATACGCAGGAATGCACTTGTTGCACACGGTCGTTTGTTTTACGTGACGACGCGCGATTCGCGCGCCTGTACAGTAGATTTTTGTGTGTTACGCAGCTATCGAATAGAGAACGCGGCGAAGATCTTTTTTCTCAAGAAGAAGCATCTGTTTTACGAAAGAATGATTCACGCGATTGTCTTTCATCAGAGAGCTATCGAGTTGGTATTATTTTTGGTCTTTCTTTGTAAAAACTTTGCAAAACGTTCGATCGCGAACGTTTCTTTGTAAATCAACTTTAAAATCAAAACGTAAATGTAAAATTACAACTAGATAGTGTTAGAAACTTATGGGTGTTTTAGAATTTTTTATATATTCATAAAACACAAATTAATTCTACTTTTATTAATCAAAATTTGTGCATACACAATAAAATTTTTGTATTCGATCGCGTGTGCGTGAGCAACAATTTATATTGCAAATAATCTCGATAAAGCTCGCGCTGTTTATCGATCAGTTTTAAACGTGCAAACAAACGTCTCTCCGATATCGACAAAAAAAAAAACATTTCTCCGTTCAAAGGTTTCTGAACTATTTGCAATCTCTTTGTCATATGGCGTACGGTATTCTAGTCGTGGTCGGTGTGTGTTCTCTGATTATCAATCTTGTTCAAGTAAGTAACACTTGTGTTATTTTTTTTTCCTGATCTAAGAAATAGTGAGAAATTAAACGTCACATCTACTCCGTTTTTTTTTTTTTTGAACATCACGTCTACTTCTCTCGTAGTTCTTCCAGGTGATAATGACGAACAACATCGGCGAGATATTCACGTTCGGTCTTCTGATAGTTCTTCACGTAAATTACATGTTCATCGGTAGCTACGGCGGACAACAAATCATTGATCATGGAATACATTTTTTTAGATCGTCGTGAGTATTGTTACGCATTTTTACGCTTCAAGTCATCATATCGGCACGATCTTAATTTTGTTTTTTAGAGTCAAGAGTTTTCAAATCGATATTAATGTGTGCGCTCAAAAGTACACACCGTCTTGTACGAAGACGTATATATGAATGTGAATATTTAAAAAAATATTTGCAGTTACAACGGCATGTGGTACGCGGCGCCGTTGCACGCGCAAAAATTGCTGTTATTCGTGATGCAAAAAGGAATGGTAAATGTGAATCTAACAGCGGCTGGTTTATTCATCGCGTCCTTTGAATGTTTTGCCACGGTAAAAACAAAAGAAGAGAACTTTAACTGTTTCTTTGACGAGAGAAAAAAAACCACATCTCTATTTTGTTGTTATGTGAATCTTTTGTGTGAAAACGCGGATTAGAAAACTATCGTGTGTCGTTTTTCAGCTTCTGAACACGACGGTATCGTTCTTCACGGTGATTTACTCCACGCGACAATAAAACCCGCGGAAGAAAGAGCGATCGCTCGTTAAGTAGTTTTTTTTCGTCGTATAGTCGAATCTGTACATCTCTGCAACATAAGTAATATGCACGTAAAATTTGTCAAAAAATACCAAAATACTGTTGAGTAAAACCACGTACGTCTTCTCTTTAATGTGACACTAATCTGTAGATTTAAGTTTGATTTAAGTGTATTTACAGAATCCAACTTATAGGAATAGTCGTTAGCGGAAATAAATGCTTGAAATATTTGAGAAGAAAACGGAGATGGCAAGATGGTTTAAATCTTTGAAGCTTTAGTTAGGTATTCGCGTAGATTCGTCGTTCCGTAACGAAATTCGATATGCGTATTGTTCGACGACCGCGAAAAGACTGACGAAGAAATCGATAGACAAAGAGAATGCGCACGCGCGGCACAATTAAGAAACGCGTAACAAAAAAAAAACTATCGCGCGCACATTATAAACAGCAGAAGAATAGAAACGTGTTTTACGGCAATTTACGTAATTCGAGTGTTATTTCCTTTGATTACGGCGCAATTGAGAGAAACGCATCTGAGAATATTACGGTTTTGTATACGCGGTTTTGTCGCGCGTTTCTCTCGAGTAATTTGCAAAAATAAGAAAAATATTTTGCGACGAAGAACGTATGTTACGTCTCAGTTTTGTTTCGTTCTTTTTTGTGAAACATGCAGGTAGAAGATCATTATTACACGATAAATAAACATTGTTTGAAAGTGTTGGGTATCTGGCCTCATGACAAATCACGCTTAATAATGTTGCAACGTGCGCTAATTAGTCTCTTAATTATGTCATATATTGGAATGCAGGTAAAAGTGCGACGTCGGAGACGTCTCTGTTGTGCTACTGGTTTTTTTGTTTTTTTTTGTTTTTTATTCTTTTTACACGCGCGTGTGTTTCTTGATCGCAATAATCTTGTAAAACATTGCAAAACGACAAAATAATAATCTGAAAGACGCACAGTTTCGCTCGTTTGTTTCTCGATCGGCTACGAACAACGTTTGTTCATTATTTTCAGTTATTGTTGTTCACCACAACCGAGTACAGTATGGAACTTTTCCTAAGAGTCTTGTCACTCAGCTTTGTTTTTGTTGTAATAGCTGTGCATTATTTCACTTCTATTCTCAAAGAAAAAGATGTAAGTTAAATTAAACGCATCCTAACTGGCAGCAACGTTTTGTTTGCAAATTCGCGCTTGACTATAAAGTTGGTAAAGTAAACAATTTAATGACAGATAATAAATTTGCACCAACAAATTCGAGAAGATTGGAACTTGATGTGCGATAAGATAGAGAACGATATTATGCGGCAGAATGCTCACAATGGCCAAATTTTTATTCAACTTCTATTCCGTAAGATATACTTAAACGTAATGTACTCCTATCTGTTTTTTTTTCAAGAAAAATTAAAAATTTATGTATCTCTGCGTGTAAGTGAAAAGTACGTGCGAGTAGAGATTCGTTACATGTAAAATTGCAGAGAGCGTACTGAGAGATAACTACGTAACGTGATACAAAGTAAAGTGACGCGAAGAAATGTAATTTGTTTTTCTTTTTTTTTGCTCATAAATAATGGAGCAAATATTTACGACATTTTGTCTATAATTCTCACGTCTTTCAGTAATTCTCGTCTTTGCGCTTGTCGGTGCAGTCATTCTACAGTTTATTCCGATTATCTTCGATGTTGTTTTTCCTCTGGACAATCCTCGACCGCGCAATCTGCTTATTATGGCGGAATATTTTGTTTTCACAAATGATCATTTTTATATTAAAGTGCTACACGAACTCGTTTCCGTAACAGTAAGTTTCACGATAGGATACGCCACGGCAACACAATTGTTAGGATTTATCTACCATATATTCGGCATGTTTAAAATCGCCAGGTGACTGACACGGTTGCGACACATTTTTGGCAATCCAATCACAGTTTAAATGTATAAATATTTCCAGACATAGAATACGGTATTGCATCGAGGAAAGCGTGTTGCACGCATCGAAATCTGAAATGGAACGCGCAATTTGCAAGGTAGTGATGCGTGCAACAACTGCACATCGCAGAGCAACAAAGTTAGTGTATATCTCGCAATTTTTTTGTTTTTTTTTTTTTGACATATTGTGTTGTATATTTATATTTTTTATAATAATATGTATATATTTTTCACGCGCGTGGTTTGACTAGAATATAATAACGCTTGAACGTTATAACGTATTTGTTTCTGAGTTTAAAGGTTTACCAAGACTCTCGAAACATCATTTGACAAGCCGCTTTCCATTTTGGCTTTTCTCGGAGTTTCACTATTGAGTCTCAATTTGTACGGAGTAAGTAAATCATTAATTGTATGTTACACGAGAAAACATAAAATTTGTTTTGTTTTAGACACTATACTACTAAAATTTATCTTCCTCTGATATATGACAGGTTGTTGAAGCGGCAGCGATATCACAAAATTTGCAAAATTTTATAATGTGTTTTGCCTGTACGACATTTTGTCTAATTTATATCTGTATTGTGCATTTTATCGGACAACAAATTACTAATTGCAATAGCGATCTTTCGATATATGTGTAAGTACTAGGGTATATTATTTATCTTGTAACGCACAAATGTTATCATACGTAGAAAATCTTTGTTTATCAATATTTTGTAAAACTGTGATATTTTTGAATTAAAAAAAAAATGTAATTATTTTCAATTAATCACTTGTGTGGAACTTGTAAATTACATAGATCGCGAAGATATAACACTTCTTGTATACATTACTTAACTTTTTATGGACAGATCTCAAAAATGACCTACTAGTTGAACAGACTTGGGTCTGTAAGACCTACGTGAGTTTAAAATCGAATATCGCGAAAATTCAATATTTTTCAATTTTGTTTTTTGAATCAAACGAACGATTCTGCGCCAATAAAAAAAAGAAAAAAAAACAAATTGACAAAATCTCTAGTAGTTTTGAAGATATAAGCACTTGAAAAGAAACTAATTTTAAGAAAAAATTAGTTTCTAGACATCGGTGTCTAGAAACACCGATGCGCAATTTTGAGTGAGTCTTAGAGACCCATATCTGTCCGCGAAGGGTTAATGTTATAAATTACTTAATGTGTGTGCATACTGGGGATTAGAATTATGTTAGTTTTATTTTATAAAATATAAAATATAATATGTAACTTGTTTCAAGTAGAATTTTTATAAGAATTTCGCTTCTTAGATACAGTACATCGTGGTATTTAATGCCGGTATCGTCGCAAAAACTTATGTTGTTTTTAATACGACATTTTAACAAAGAATTTTCATTTATATACGGTGGTATGTTTCCGGCAAAGTTAGACAACTTCTCTAGGGTGAGAAATATTTAAATCTAGCTTTGAAAACTAGATATTATTTTACAATGACTTCATTGCTTTGTAGGTTATCAATGTCGCATTGTCCTATGCCACGTTGTTGTACAACTGTCAGAGCAAGGAGTAACATATTTAGTGCGCTCATTAGTTAATGTATTTTAGTATATTACGTATTATATATACGAATTATATATTATATATTATGTATTATACATACATAATATATAATATATATATTATGTATTATATAATATATAATACATAATATATATTATATATTATGTATTTTAATATATTACGCATAGATAGAACTTAATATTTTAGAGATTATTTAGAAAATAAAAAAAATTATATTAAAGTAAATTTGTTTTAGTATACTATAGAATTACTTATAATTTTTCTTTTTTCTTTATATCTGGTTTGATAATTTTAAAATAAAAGAATTTTTTTTACATTTATAATTAAATATTATGACCATATGACGCATCTTAATGTTGTAAACATACAAATATACAAATTTGTACAATTCATCGTCCGTGGAGTATATTCGTCATTTCTTCTCTAAATTACTCGTGCTGCGCTGCTCGATGATAATTTTGATTATGCTACGTGAATCTCTGTCGGTCAAAACTATTACACTCATTAAACTATTATAGTTTTTACACAAGTATTGATGGCGAAAAAAGACACGTGTTTAAAAAAACTTATTCTTTGGTTGTGTAATACACTTAAGAAAAGTGTAACGCTCAGTAGTTGAGAACAAACTCGGTCGTTTGGCACATTTCCGAACGTGGTTCACAACTGCGCAGATACGAAAAATATAAATAATTTATGTAAAGACACATAGAGTAACATTATCACGGAATGGAGATAAAAACACTTTGCAACACTTAAACATACTTTAGGTAATTTATGTAATTTAGATAATTTCTGTAATTTAACAATAAGCTTCTGTAAAGCTTATGCTTTTTTTATATTTTTAATTCAATTTTAAGTTACGCTACGTCGTGGTATTTGATGTCCGTGTCGTCTCAAAAACTCATTCTACTTCTATCGGCAAAAGCTGGAAAAAAATTTCACATCAAGATCGGTTTCGTCTTTGTATCGAAGATAGAAAATTTAGCTACGGTACGAACGAAAGATAGCGAATTTACTTTTACTCCATAGCGTATTTAAATTGTTAAATGTGTAAACTAAAAAGTTTTTCTAGATCACAAATGCTTTGTTATCTCACGTCACCGTGATGTATGGTATCAATCAAAACTAAGTTTTAGTGTACGTATTTTTGTTTAGTTGTCGATATGTAAAATTTTGAATTTTATTTATAAATACACATAAAAAGAGTAGCTATAAATTTGCATATTTTACTTTTATCCGCTATACTTTCACAAAGAAGAAGAAGCAACTTGCTTTGAAAAACTAAGCCAGTCTTTGGAATAACGTTAAAAAATATTATAATACTCTGTTTGCTATGTAACTATTGTCGATTGACAGAAGTGAACTCTTATTTTCATGTATACGTATGCACAATAATATATAAAAAGAAAACTTTTTGTAGTTGTGCGAAAATATATTTCTGTCGAAAACTTGCTCGGAGATGCGCACAATATTATACACTGTTGAACGTGTATGGTTGTTAAAACTTTTAATGTAATCAAAATTTGCAAAAGTACTGCAACTTGAACAGTCGTGCGCTTTAAGTAGATCGAGATGTTTCTGTAATATAACTTACTTTGCGTTGTGAAACCTTATGAATGTTGAACGAGCGGATATATTTTTTTGAGGTATTATTGTAGCGATCGAGAAAACATTGTTCGATCATTTAACAAGTGACACTAATCATTTTGATACTGTCTGTGCATAACAGCTAAAGAAACTTTGAAAAAATATAGACGCATCTGTATCTGAGTCGTAGACGTAGACTCGTAATTTCGTTTTGTGCTCTCGAGTTTATTGCACGATGACTACGAAGAACTTGAAAGAGAAAATGATGCAAAACACTGCAATTCATACTCATGTATTGCTTATGAAAAAAATCGTATTAAAGAAATAAACCGTTCAGCGGTTCGGAACGAACTGTTCGGTGAGTCGAACCTTTTTCCGCTCGACGTTGGTATCTGCGCAGGTGCAGAAAATATAAATAAATTATGTAAAGAGACACAGTGTATTATCACACAATAGGGGTGAAAAAACACTCTGCAGCACTTTAGATAATTTGAGTAATTTAGTGTGGAATTATTGATTGAGAATCTCCCTCAAACTCATATAACAAGTAATTTAAGTTAATTTACTGTATATCACCCACGTATTACAACCAGGGACTTATACCGGTATGCAAAATACCGGTATTTTACCGATATTTTTGGGTAATGGTATGAAAACCCTTATGCAAACCGAAATGCAGATATACCGGTATGACGTCATACCGGTATACGATAATACCGGTATATTTACCCATATT
>NW_018020802.1:189894-192336 GCF_002006095.1 Pseudomyrmex gracilis | reverse complement strand
ATTAGTAGGAATACCGAAATAATACCGGTATTTTATTACGGTTTTCGGTACATATCGGTTTCGGTACTATAACGGTAACGGTATACAATCTCTAGTATAATATCGGTATTGAAATCATACCGGTAATAAGTCCCTGATTACAACAATTGTCAACAATTTAATAAAATTTTCTACCACTCGTACTTTTTTTTCTCAAATTATTTAAACCTGAGATTCAGATCACAGGCACACAGTTTATTGAGAGTACAATGCGTCTCTAGAGTGGTAGTTGTAATTTACTTGTAATACAGAATGCATTTAATCGAAGAACATTATCACACATTTGAAGTAACTTTGTCGAAAGTGTTAGGCATTTGGCCATATGATAAGTCGCGATTCGTGCTACTGCAGAATTTGCTGATTATTCTCCTTACTGTACCACATCTTTGTCTACAGGTAGACAACATTTATAACTCAGAGCAAATATTACAATCTCGTATTTGTATGTTTTGTGTGTCAACTTAGAAAATTTTATAAAGCAACAACTTATTATTTCACTAAGTCATGATCGATTTTGTAAATTTGTCGTTTTCAGTTATCGGTTTTTATTACAACAAAATACACTATGACTCTTTTTATTAGAGTTATGGTATTTGCTTGTCCTAGTATGATACCCATCTTGATGTACATTGTTGTTATGTTTAAATCAAAATCTGTGAGTTATTTTTAAGATCACTTGCATAATTTACGATTGTACATGTGTTGTGACAATTTTGCATTTTGCAAATAGTAAATATGTATAAATCAATTTGTTACTGACAGATAATAAATCTGCACAATCAAATTCAGGAAGACTGGATGTTACTGCGTGACCAGTTGGAAACTGAAATTTTACAAAAAATTGTTCACGACAGCCACGTGTACATTCTTATTTATTTCTCTAAGAAACATGTTTGAATTATTGAAAAAGAATTATTTATAGTAAAATAGAATGCAAAAAAAAACTTGTTCTTTCTAAAATAAATTATTATCTTTAACAACACATTTTTACAATGCTTACAACACGTTTATATTGCATTACATTTATATTACATTAACGAAGACTGATTTTTTAATGTTTTATAGTGTATAGTGTTTTAATGATTGTTGGTGGAACCGTGTTGCAATTGTTACCGGTTGTACTCGACATTGTTTTTCCACTAGATGAACCTCGACCTCAGAAGCTTTTTATTATAGTAGAATATTTCGTTTTGGACGATAAGTATTTTTACACCAAAATGCTGCACAAACTAGTATTTATTGCGGTCTGTGGGATCATACTATTTACCAGCGCAACGCAGTTATTAGTACTTTGTTTTCATGCTATGGGAATGTTCAAAATTGCTAGGTGATTTATAATTGAGGTAACAATTTTTGTAGTTTGATCACGAATTACTAAAAACATTTGCAGACATTGAATAGAATACTTCGTCGAGGAGCGCGTGTTGCACGTATCAGATCCTGAAAAGGAACACGCAATTTGTCAGAGAATAATGCATGTTGTAATTGCACATCGCAGAGCCTTGGAGTTAGTAAATACTATTTATTACAACTTTTATTTTAGTAAAACATTACTTATAATGTATATATACATTACTTATAATGTATATATGTTTGATTATTTTTAATAAAATACTATAAAATAATAATACAAAATAATAACAAAATCAAGTAATTTATGATATTTTGAATTATCCAACATTTAGTGTGTTTTTTACGTAATCGTAAAATACGTAAAACTCTCTGCTTAAAAATGAATATCCTTGAGTATCTTTAATTGAATTGTACAAAAACTTTTAATGTTTATATGAGGTTTTCTTTTATTCAAGACTTTTATATGATAATCTTAAAGGTTCTCTCACTTTATGATATCGTCATTTAACTCAGTGTACAGCAGTACTTAGCTGTTCTTATAGTAACATCGTTAAGCATCAATTTGTATGGTGTAAGTAAAGTTCTTGCAGTAATAAACAAATATATAATGTTGATATATCTATAATTATAATATGTACAGTACATATGTTACACTTTTTTATTATAAAAATGTTGCCAAATTTGTAATTTATAATTTCCGTTAGATCGTCGAAGCAATAACGATATCGAAAAACTGGGAAATGTTAATATTATGTGTTATTTGTACTTTGGGACTTATAGGTTGTTTGCTTTTAGCGTTAGCTCTTGATGAGAAAATATATAACAGCAATAATGAAGTTTTTCACGCAATGTACGTATTTTGAACATAATTTTCTCTTCTTATCACGAGATAAAATTCTGAAAATGTTTCTTTGAAATTCCAAAAAGTCAGAAGTTTTGATTATGCATTTGTCAAGTTATTGTTTATTTGGAACTATAATGATTTTTTTCCAAGATTTCTTACGCTATAAATTTTTACTTCAATTTTAAGATACACTACACGTCGTGGTA
>NW_018020802.1:93606-188169 GCF_002006095.1 Pseudomyrmex gracilis | reverse complement strand
TTTTTTTGCATTTGTTATTTTCAGTTCTCAGTTTTTATCACGACAGAATACACTTTGACTCTCTTAGTTAAAGTCGTATTAATTGCTTTTCCCTGTATGACAATCATGTTCATATATATCAGTTTTATGTTTACTTTAAAACCTGTGAGTTTTCTGTCACTTAACATCACTTTTACAACTTACACTTATACATCGTTATGGCAATTTGTGTAAATGATACTTATATATAAATTAACGTGTTAATGACAGCTATCACATCTGCACAACCAAATCCAAGAAGATTGGACGTTACTGCGTGACAAATTTGAGATCGAAATTCTACAAAAAAATATTCATGACAACCAATTTTACATTCTTCTTTTGTTTTGTAAGAAAAATATTCGTATTGTTACTAAAAAACAAAGAAAGAGAACTATTTACTTTGAAATGGAATTATTTACTCATAAAAGATTTTTAATTAAATTATTTCTTGTAACAGCACAAATTTAAAACACAACATATTTGTGTTGCATGTATAATAGAATATTAACAAAGACTGATTTTCTCATATCTTACAGCATATAGTGTTTTCGTTTTTGTCGGGGCACTCGCATTTCAATTTTTTCCGGTTATGCTTGATGTTTTTTTTCCACTGGACGAACCTCGACCCCAAAAGCTTTTTATCATGGTGGAATATTTCATTTTTCACGATAAGTACTTTTACACAAAAGTACTACACGAACTCGTGTTCATTGCAATCTGTGCGACAGTACTATTTGCTACGTCAACGCAAGTATATGTGATTATTCTTCATGGTTTGGGCATGTTCAAAATTGCCAGGTGATTGACGATTGAATTAAACATCTCGCAGCTAGATCACAAATTATAGTCAGAAATACTTATAGGCATCGAATAGAATCCTCCTTGGAAAAGTGCGTGTTGCACGTACCGAGTNTCGAAATGGAACACACGATTCGTAAGAAAATAATGCATGCCGTAATTGCACATTGCCGAGCAATGGAGTTAGTATAATATGTTTGTATTACACTTTATATTTTATCAACACAATTGCATTATATATATTCATAGAAGACAATACAAAATAATAGAAATACCAAAAATATTTTGGTTATAGATCGGTTATTATGATAAGAAAATGATATATTGAATTTTTCGAAATACTTTTAGTTTTTTCAATGTTTACATTTCTACCTAAGAATAAATATTGTCATCAATAAATACTATTAACTCATGTAGCGCACAAGATATTTTAATTCCTACGAGAATTTCTCTTATTCAAGACTTTTATTATAATTTTGAAGGTTTTCTCACAGTACGATATCGTCATTTAACACAATGTTCTGCATTTTATCTATCTGTGTGGTAATATCGTTGAGCATTAATTTGTATGCTGTAAGTAAAGTTCTTACAGTATATATATACTTATAAAATATGTATATAGTTATATTATACAGCTTTATTAAATGGTGACAAATTTGTAATGTGTAATGTTTGGCAGGTCATCGAAGTACTAACGATATCAAAAAATTGGGAGCTTTTAGTTTTATGTCTTGGTAATATTATGGGACTTNTAGGATATATGTTTCTANCATTNTCTTTCANCCAGAAAGTTTGTGACAGTCAGGTGGAAATGTTTTATGTAATGTAAGTATGTTGGACAGTTTTGTCTTTCTTTTTGTATTGCAAGTAAGATGAAATTTGAGAGATTGCTTTTTTGCAATCTTACAAACTTGACGTTTCGATTATGTACTTTTTCCTTACTTTCTCTTTGCTTTATATTTCTTTTAAAAAAAACGGTTATGCTTTAGTTTTTATATTCTCAATTCAATTTTGAGATATTCTACGTCATGGTACTTGATGCCCGTGTCGTCTCAAAAACTCATACTGTTTCTACTGCAAAAAGCTAGAAAAGATTTTCACATTAAAATTGGCTTTGTGTTCGTANTGAAGATAGAAGGTTTTGCCACGGTAAGAACTGTCACGTCTAAACGAAAAGGAATAAATTTACTTTTACGAAAGCGTGTACAAACTAAAATGTTTTTTTTTTTAGCTTTTAAATGCTTCGTTATCCTACGTCACCTTGTTGTATAATTTCAATCAGAAATGAGTTTTGTTGTATATACTTTTTGGTACTCATAATATTTTATTTCAAGTTGTTATTTATAACTACAAGTATATATAATTTTGAATTACTCTTTATATATACATACAAAGAGTAACTTATATATTTTCTTGATTGATTGATTTATTATAATTTATGTTTTGCAAAGAAGAAATTTGTTGCGCGCTGTGAAATAATCTGAAGTTTTTAAATAATGTCGAAATTATTTTACTAGATTGTTACGTAAGTAGTGTCGCAATTAATAAAAGTTAATGCCAAACGTATTACGCGCAATTACACACGTGTAGCGATTTTGTAAAATATATAAACTAATAAAAGCAATTAGTATAATTTATCTTCAACATCTCTCTTCTCGAAAATATTCGTAAATGACATACCTATTTTNTTCCATCACCATGCGACTTTCCCGCGTTATATTATCTCACTATATTATTTTCTGCAGTATTTTGTTGTTTGTCGCGTGTTGTTTCTCGAATATAGCAAAATGAGGAAAACTTGTACGAATGAAACGTCAACAAAGTATTAAAGTATCTTGATCATGTTGTACCTCTCGAGGTTGCTTATGCTGTTACTTTCAAGGTTTTTTTTTGTTTTATGGCGTCTATGATTTTTTAAAGTAGTAACAAAAACATAAAAGTGTTTTAGTTTAAAAACGTCAAAGTTGTTCACACTGTTTTTTCGGTTATTGAGCTATTGCATATGTCAATAAATATTTGACTTATTTGAATAAGTCAGAGAAATGTGAATAATAATAATCACAAATATACTCAAAATATAATCAAAATAGAATCATCAAATATATACGAAATAACTGGAAGTTGTTGAGCGATAAAGAATAATGCGATATTGTGGATCAAAATAACGCTTACTGTGATAACACTGTTTTATTCATTATGTGCGTTTCTTTCGTAAGAGAAAAAACTTATACTTTCGTAATTTTTCTAAAAGGAATTAATATATATTCAAAACGCAACGGAAACGTGACAAAAAGTGTGAAGAGTAAATTAAATGAGAGTAATTAACGTTACAAAATCTACAAAAAAACAATGCAAAGTTTTACACGTCTGCGGATGTTCACTTGAAAGTGCACGTCATATCTTGTAGTATCTATTTATATTTGTTCCGTAATAATCTCATCAATTATCTCAGTTTCTTCCGGACATTCTTGATTTTCTTTTGTTTCGTTAGACGAGCTTCGCAAATTTCTTGTTAAAGTTAAATATTTTGACAAAACTTGACGCAACTGTTGACAATATCTTGACAAAACGTAACGCATTCTTTCGTGATCTCATTCTATCAGCGTAGCGCTCGGCGGTTGAGAACGAACTGTTCAATCATTGGACACTTTTTCGAGTGTGAATCGCGCAGGTGCGAAAAATATAAATAAATTGTGTGCAGACGTAAAGTAATATTATTACAAAATGGAAATTGAAACATTTTGCGGTAATTTAGATAATTTAGGCAATTTATGTAATTTAAGTTGCTTTCACTGTACAATATTATACCTTACAAAAGGTGGCAGCAATTCAATAAAAATATTTTCTAGCCCTTGAGGTTTTTCTCTGTTATTTGAATTTTACGTGCAAAATTACGAATACAGTGGTGGAGGTATAATGCGTTTCTAGAGTTTTTCTAGTGTGTATGGTTAGTCGCACTTTATCTTCAATACAGCATGCATCTAATCGAAAAACATTACAACTCAATCAATGTACCTTTTGCAAAAGCGTTGGGCATTTGGCCTTACGATAGATCACGATTCGTGCTACTTCAGAATGTGTTGGTTATTCTACTGACTGTACCGCATCTTTGTTTACAGGTAGACATAGACTATAAATTAAAACAAATTACAATCTCGAATTTGTATGTTTTGTGTGTTGTCTTTGAAAATTGTATGAGGCAACAAGTTAGTGACTTATTCACTGCCTCATGATCGATTTTGTAAATTTGTCGTTTTCAGCTTTCAGTTTTTATTACAAAAGAATACACTATAACTCTCTTCGTTAGAGTCATGATAATCGCTTGCCCCTGTATGATAATTACTATGCTATATATTGTTTTTATGTTTAAATTGAANTGTGTGAGTTATTTTTCCGATTGCTTGCATAACTCACGATTATATATTTCTGTGGAAATTGTGCATTGTGCAACGGGTAATGTATAAATACATGTGTTACTGCCAGCTAAGAAATCTGCACAACCAAATCCAGGAAGACTGGACGTTACTGCATGACAAGTTAGAAACCGATATACTGGAAAAAAATGCTCACGACAGCCAGTTGTACATTTTTCTTTTGTTCTGTAAGAAGCANGTCTGTACTCTTACTAGAAAAAGAAACAAATTTAACCATTTCAAGATGAAATGCAAAAAAAAACCTTGTTGTTTTTAGTTAATATATTGTCTGTAACAATACAATTTTACAATAATTACAACACATTTGTATTGCATGTACATTAACGAAGACTGATTTTCTTGTGTCTACAGGGTACAGTGTTTTACTCATTGTTGGTATAATTGTATTGCAATTTGTTCCGGTTATGCTCGACGTTGTTTTTCCACTAGACGAACCTCGACCTCAGAAGCTATTTATTACGATAGAATATTTTGTTTTTGACAAAAACTGCTTCTACATCAAAGTGCTGCACGAATTTGTATTCGTTATGATCTGCGCGACAATACTATTCGCAACGTCAACGCAATTATTTGTACTTTTTTTTCATGCTTTAGGCATGTTCGAAATCGCCAGGTGATTAATAATTGAGGTACCAATTTTCAGCTCGGTTACGAATTATTAAAAATATTTGCAGATATCGAGTAGAATACTTCGTCGAAAAGTGCGTGTTGACAGTATCGGGTCCTGAACAGGAACGCGCAATTTCTAAGAGAATAATGCATGCTGTAATCGCACATCGCAGGGCATTGGAGTTAGTATATTTTATTTGTTTTAACTTTTATTTATTTTATTTCTTTATTTTGTTTTAGCAACACACATCGGCACTGCAAATATATATGTATAACAATACGTAATAATTAAAATTTAAAAAAGTATCGACAATAACATATTCGAGGATGATATTTCACATTATCCGACATTTTTTCAAATTCAATCTGCGCTTAAATAATAAATATATCTTCGAACATCATCACATGAGTCGCACAAAATATATGAAGTGGTCTAAAGTTTCCGTTTATTTAAATTTTCCTTATTACTTTTAAAGGTTTTCTCACTTTATGGTATCATCATTTAACGCACTGTACAGCAGCTTGACTATCTTTATAGTACTATCGTTGAGCATCAATTTGTACGGTGTAAGTAAAGTTCTTATAGCAAGGCACGAAATTTTTTTGAAATATGTATAAATATGGTTATATGTTACAGTTTTATTAGATGTTGTTGAATTTGTACTTTAATCGAATTTGTAACATTCAGCAGATCGTCGAAGTAGCGACTGTATCAAAAAACTTGGAGATCTTGTTAATATGTATTGGTGGTATTTTGGGACAAGTAGGTTATACGCTTCTAGCGTTTCATTTGGATCAGAAGATTTGTAACAGCCATGAGGAAATTTTTCATGTAACGTGCGTATTTGTAACAATTTTTCTTCTTCTTCAACAAGACGAAATTTGGAAGTATTTTCTTTGTAATCTCAAAAACTTAAATCTTACACTTATTTATTGTTTTAAGTTACTTACTGTTTGTCTTGAAGTATAATAATCCTTTTACAAGATTGTTTATAGTTTTTATATTCTTAATTCAATTTTAAGTTACGCTACGTCGTGGTACTTGATGCCCGTATCTTCGCAAAAACTCATTCTAATTCTACTGCAAAAAACTGGAAAAGAATTTTACATTAAACTTGGCTTCGTGTTTGTGTTGAAGATAGAAAATTTTGCCACGGTAGGAAATGTCACTTATAAACAAAAGAAAGCGAATTTTTTTTAGTAAAGTGTGTAAACTATTTTTATAAAATATTTTTTAGCTTATAAATACCTCATTATCCTATGTCGCCGTAATGTATAATGTCAATCTGGAATAACTTTTATTTATCTTATGTCATTATAATGTATAAGGCACACATATTTACGTTTAGTTTTCATCATGTATAATTTCGAGTTACTATTTATAAATATATAAATATACACATTATCCAGTTATTGTTTATAAATACAAAGAGTACTTTCGTATTTCCATGCTTGCTTCATTCAATATAATTTTGCAAACCATTCCAAGATGAAATGCAAAAAAATCTTGTTGTTTTTAATTAAATTATTGTGTGTGTAACAAAACATTTTTATAATAATTACAACACATTTGTATTGCGTGTACAGACGGCGTCATTAATTCGATGAATAAGCGCGGGGATCGGAGGGCAAGCGGGGCGGTTGCTCGTAGCGCCAACGGGCGCCGTACTAACTAACTAGTAGCAATCGGGTGTCCACAACTGGACACCCGATTTTGGGACTAATGGATATTTGGATCAACTGGACTTTATATGTGATCCCCGCGCTTATTCTTCGAATTAATTACGCCGTCTGTACATTAACGAAGACTGATTTTCTCGTGTCTATAGGGTACAGTGTTTTAATTATTGTTGGTATAACTGTATTATAATTTTTTCCGGTTGTGCTCGACATTGTTTTGCCGCTAGGTGAACCTCGACCTCAAAAGCTTTTTATTACAATAGAATATTTTGTTTTTGACAATAAGTATTTTTATACCAATATATTTATAAATAAAATATATATGTACAGTACATATGTTACACTTTTATTATAAAAATNTTGTCAAATTTGTAATTCATAATTTTTGTCAGATCGTCGAAGCAACAACGGTATCGAAAACCTGAGAAATGTTATCGTTATGTGTTATTTATACTTTGGAATTTACAAGTTGTTTGCGTTTAGCGTTTTATTTCGATGAGAGAATCTATAACAGCAATAATAAAGTTTTTCACGCAATATACGTATTTTGAGCATAAATTTCTCTTCTTATTACGTACGAGATAAAATTCTGAAAAATGTTTCTTTGAAATCCCAAAAAGTCACAAGTTTCGATTATGCATTTGTCACGTTATTGTTTATTTGGAACTATAATGATTTTTTTCCAAGATTTCTTACGCTATAAATTTTTACTTCAATTTTAAGATACACTACACGTCGTGGTACTTGATGCCTGTGTCGTCTCAAAAAATGACTCTATTTCTGATGCAACAAGCGGGAAAAGACTTTTATATCAAAGTTGGCTTCATGTTTGTATTGAAGTTAGAAAATTTCGCCACGGTAAAAATGTCACATATAAACCGAAAAAGTCGAAGTTATTCTTTAATACGTAAACTGAACTGTTTTTCTAGCTTGTAAACTCTTCGTTATCCTATGTCGTAGTAATGTATAATGTTAATCAGAAATAAGTTTGATTAAACACATGTACACGTTTAAGTTTCATCAGAATTTCGAATTATTATTTATAAATACAAATAAATAACTGTGAGTTACTGATTAGAAACACATACAAAGAATAACTATGTATTTGTATAATTTGTATACTCGATTTATTATTTAGTATAAATGTTATGAAAAAGAAGAAATTTATGTATAGATATACCAGTTGTTTGAATAACGTCAGAAGTACTTTACTTTATTCACTACATAAAGAGAGTCGATTGAATAAAAATAAATTTTTATCTTTCTTTAGAAACACTCACATGCTCACAATATATATAAAACCAAATATCATGTAGTTGTACGAAAACAAAGTGTACTCTTCGACGGTTGCAAAGAGACTGAAGAAGAAATCGATAGAAACCATACACACAACTACGCATGAGTTCGCAGACATAGATTAATAATAGCATTTTTACTTTTACTGTAATTTACTTTTATTTGTTTTTTTCCCCTAAAACTTTGCAGATAACATACCCATTTTTCTCTATTACGTGACTTTAGTAAATAGTGTTATATTGTATCACACATTATTTATGCGATAATATTATGCCGCTTTTCTTTCTCGAATAAAGTGAAAACTGAGAAAAAATTGTGCGAAAGTTGGCGAAGCGTTGAGGGTCTCGTCTTTCAGTTGTACTTTTGTGTTGTCGGAACATGTTTTGTGACGACGATTATTTCTATACAATAAATAAACCTTTTCTGAAAGCGTTAGGTATTTGGCCGCATGATACATCACGAATTGTGACAGTTCAGCGTGTATTTATCTTTCTGGTGCTTTTGCCGCACACTGTCATGCAGGTAATAGATTGATGTTCACTGACAGAATAACGAACTTCGAAATACTTCGATGATGGTTTTTTTTCACAAAAATTAAAAATATTACACGACAAGAGAAAGCTGTTTGTCGTTTCTTTTCGACTTGACTTCTGAAGTGCACGACTACGATTGCTCCGTTTATTATTTTCAGTGCTTGGTGTTCTTTACACGGGACTGCACTATGGCTCTTTTTCTTAAATTCGCGTCACTGAGTTTTCCTTTTATTATAATGGTTTTGATGTATTGTTTTTGTGTTTTAAACTCAAAAACTGTGAGTTGTAACAAGTTTTTAACACATTAAAAACGATTACTGTATTATATGATCCATTTGCAAAATGACTGATTTGAATATCAGATAAGAAATGTTCATGGACAAATACGAGATGATTGGAAGTTACTGCGCGACAAAGAAGAATGTAATATTATGGAACAAAATGTACACATCGGTCACATTATTACTCATCTCGCATTTTGTAAGTGACATAAATATTTAGTTATCGAACTGAAAAAGAAAGTGAGCAAGACGCGATTTGATAACTAAATATATACATATATTTTGATATGATTTATATGTGTACTTATATGTACATAGTTACAACAAAGATATACCACTGTGCTAATTACCACGTGAAATAATATACGATTGAGTGCAAAAAAAGATTTGGTGCTTCTAATCACGAAAAAATGTCGATATTTGTATCTTCTAGTATTTGTAGGTTGGACAAGTATTTCGACAATTCTTCTGCAGTTCCTTCCGGTTATTCTCGATATCGTGATGCCACTGGACAAGCCGCGACCACGCGAACTGCTCATTATGGTGGAATATTTTGTTGCTCAGAATAAATATTTTTATATCAAGGTAATGCACGAAATAATATACATCATAGTAAATCTGACAATAGGAGGCGCAGCGTTTACACAACTATTAGGATTCGTTGCTCATTCTTTCGGAATGTTTCAAATTGCTAGGTGATTGATATAATGAAATTATTTAATTCGTGTTTATACATTTCTCATTGTTATGGTGCTTACATTAAACCAATCGCGAACTGAAGACAGTAAATTATTTGCAGACACAGAATACGTTCTATTGATGAGTGTGTGTTGCATACATCTTATTCGGAAATAGAACATGCTGTTTGCAACATGGTAATGCATGCCACAATTGCACATCGTAGAGCCATGGCGTTAGTACATGTTGTAATTTTGCGGTTTTTATATTTTTATATTTGCAATGTTTTATTATAAGTATTTCTTTTTTGTTTTATTTACAAAAGCATTTTACATTCGCCTTTATTTATAGTAAGATGATTGTATGTAGAAAGAATTGTTATTACTGCCATAATTTAATAATATTCTTGCTAGATATCACAGCATCTGATTGTTGTAGGTTTGCTACTAGCCTACTGTCGTTATATAATTTACTTCTTTCTATTATAACTATTATTATTGTTATAGGCTTAGTTACCGACATATACGGAGTAAGTAAATGTTGTTTTTTTATTTTGGTGGAATTCAGTAGAAATATGAATAAATAAAAGTTTCAAAATTGTGAAGTTTTTTCGTAATCCATTTGTAATAAAAGTTATTTGTGTTACTTTTCTTCATATTGTCTAACATATATCATATTTTTTAATTATATGATAGATTTGTGAGGCGGCAGTGACATCAAGAGATATGGACACTGTAATTCTTTGCTTCTTATCCGCATTTGGCATTATTTTTTCTATGTTTCTTTGTCATTTCATTGGACAGAAGCTTATAGATTACAACAGCGAACTAGCAATATGTGTGTAAGTAGTTCTTACGTAATAGTTTTATGAAATTTTTGTCATATTATCATCCCAACAATTAAAACCTTTTATATTTCCTTAAAATATCAACGGGAAAATGTTCAAAGTATAATTACTTCTTTCTTAATTTATTATTTGCTTTTTATTATTTATTAATTCTTTTATCCAGATATGATACGTCGTGGTACTTAATGCCAACATCATCGCAAAAACTCATTTTGTTTCTGATCCAAAATACTACCAAAGAGTTTTCGGTAACAGTTGGTAATATTTTAGTGGCAAAGATCGAAAGTTTCGGTATGGTAAGAAATATTTAAAACAATTATATAGTGACGCGTCTGCTTATACCTATATAAATTCTACAAAATTTTTAATGTTTCTCTACATAAGTTTATATGTTTCTTCAGGTCATAAAGGCTTCGTTGTCTTATGTCACTATTTTGTACAATATATATCATGGATAAAAATGCTGATTGCAGTGCTTATTTTTTCTGTAAAACATGCATTCTGTAATACATATTACAAAACAGTTTCAAATTATTTTTTTCAGACTTTCTTTGTTAATACAACAAAAAGTTACAAAGCATAACTGTTTCAGGAAATAAACAACGCTTATACTTCTCTGTTTCTGTGGCTCCGTAATCCAAATACGTTAGTGATTTGTACCACTTGAAAAACTACGCGTGTGACGGAATAAAAACAACTTGTCACTCTCATAGTTTCGTCGTCTTGTAGGTTATTTGATCGAAGTGTACTGTTCGGCAGCTGCGAAAAGACTGACAAAAAAATCGATACACCACGAAACATACGTAGAACCGCGCACGTGCAACGAAATTAAGTAACGCGTGAACATAGAGAAAAAAAAATAACATGATATTGCGAACACTCTATAATAAACAGAAAAAGTGATACAGTTGTGGTACTGCAATTTACACGTAAATTGAGTATTATTTCTCTTATTTAAAGTGTCTGAGAAACACACATCTAGAAAAACATTTTCTACGATTTGTGTCGTGCGTCTTTCTTAGATAAGTTAGAAAAAAATTAAAATTGTGCACGTTACGTTGAAGACAATGAGCGTGTTTGTTTCGCTTCTTACTTTGTGTTTCATCTCTCGTCGAGAAATGTATTTACTCAAAGAACATCATACAATAAATAAATTGTTTCTCAATGCGTTTGGTATATGGCCTTATGATACATCAGGAATCGTGAAATTAAAACGTGTGCTAATTCTTCTGGTGCTTATGCCGCATGTTGCCATGCAGGTAATAGATCGACGTGCAATGACAAACTAACAAATTTTAAGATAACTCGATGGATGATACTGTTTTTTTTTAAAAAAAAAGGATAGAAATAGTACACAATAAAAAAGCTGTTCATCGGTTCTTCTTGTTTTAATCGCATGACTAGGAGTGCTCCGTTTATTATTTTCAGTGTTTTGTGTTCTTCACACGGGATTGCAGTATGGCTCTTTTCCTTAAATTTGCGTCACTGAGTTTTCCCTCTATTATAATGATTTTATTATATTGTTTTTGTGTTTTAAACTCAGAAACTGTAAGTTGCATTAACAAGTTTTTAACACATTATATGATCCATTTGCAAAATAATAAATGATTTGAATACCAGATAAAACATTTTTATGGCCAAATACGAGATGACTGGAAGTTACTGCGCGACAAGAAGGAATGTGATATTATGGAACAAAATGTACACAACGGTCACATTATTAATCAATTCATATTTTGTAAGAAAAATGAATATTTAAGTATGTATATACGTCTAAACAATAAAAGAGACACGCAATGTGATGTAAATATAGTATGTACGTGGAAAAAGTTTTGCTATTATACGGGCAGCAAGAAACATTTGGTAAATTTATTGATTTTTTTGTTTTATCAACAAAACATTTTGTTGATAAACCAAAAAATTTAATAAGTTTACAAATAGCAAGTTTTTGTTGTTGGCCATATAGTTACGAGGTTTCTTGTTTTAGTCAAAACTGTTTTTCCGCATGTATAATTGCAAAATATTAGCACTATCACATAAAAGAATATGCAAATAAATACATACAAATGTTTATTGCGTTTGACACTCATGCAGATATTCATGAAAGTGTTGATATTTATATCTTTCAGTTCTTGTCGGTTTGGTATGTATCACAATAATATTTCTGCAGTTCCTTCCAGTTATTCTCGATATTGTGATGCCACTTGACAAGCCGCGACCACGTGATCTTCTCATTATGATGGAATATTTTGTTGCTCAGAATAAATATTTTTATATCAAGGTAACGCACGAAATTGTGTACGTCATAATAACTCTGACAATAGGAGGCGCAACGTTTACACAACTACTAGAATTTCTCTTTCACTCTTTCGGAATGTTTCAAATCGCTAGGTGATTAATATAATGAAATTATATAATATTTGCTTATATACATTTTCTTATTGTAACGATGGTTACATCAGACCGATCCCGAACTGAAGACAGTATATTATTTGCAGACACAGAATACGGTCTATCGATGAGTACGTATTGCATATATCTTATCCGAAAATAGAATATACTATTTGCAACATGATAATGCATGCCACAATTGCACATCGTAGAGCCATGACGTTAGTACATAATGTATTTTTGCGGTTTTTATATTTTTATATTTTTTGGGATTTGTATTATTCACACACACACACACAAAACCATTTTACACTCGTATGTATATTTTTTGTTATGTTCGTATTTATTTATATCAGTAAGGTGATTGTGTTTGGAAAAAACTTTTATCTAACTTTTATTTCTCATTCGCATAATACTCTTATTAGATATCAGCGTCTGATTTTACAGGTTTGCTACTACCGTAATGTCGTCATATAATTTTACTCTTTCTATTATATGTTTTGTTATTGTCATAGGCTTAATTACCAGTTTATATGGTGTAAGTAAATGTTGTTTTTTTACTATTGGTAGAATTTTGTAGAAACATGGATAAATAAAATTTTCACCATTGCAAAGTTTTTTTTGGAATCTATCTGTGACAGACGTTATTTGTGTTTTACTAATTTTTCTGCTATATATCATACATATCGTATTTTCTTATTATATGATAGATTTGTGAGGCATTAGTGATATCACATGATATGGACACCGTAATTCTTTGCTTCTTATCCGCATTCAGCCTTATTGTTTGTATATTTCTTTGTCATTTCATTGGACAGAAGCTTATAGATTGCAACAGCGAACTTACATTATGTGTGTAAGTTGCTCTTACGTGTAATAGTTGTGTAAAATGTTTGTTATAATAATCTAAAATTCTAACACTTACAACATTTTATATATATTTTTTTAATTGTCAAGATAACTTTAAGTGTTCAAGGTATAAGTACTTATTTGCTACTTCATTCTTTGTTTTACTAATTTTTAGATATACTACGCCGTGGTATTTAATGCCAACATCGTCTCAAAAACTCATTTTGTTCTTGATCCAAAATACTAACAAAGAATTTTCAATAGCAGTTGGTTCTCTTTTAGTGGCAAAAATCGAAAGTTTTGTCATGGTGAGAAATGTTGAAAACAATCTCGACGCTCGTTATATATATGATTTCTAATTATTAATGTATTCCCAGGTCATAAAGGCTTCGGTGTCTTATGTCACTGTTTTGTACAATATGTATCATGAGTAAGAATGCGGATTGTAGTGTTGGTACTTTCTGTAATACATGTGTGTTTTGCGAACTGTTTCTTAATTACCTTCTTTTCCGACGTTTTTTGCTAATTCACCAAAACGTTACGAGACACAAATGGTTCAGAAAGTAAACAATGCTTATACTTTTTGGCTAGTTTCTACATAACTCAACTAGATTATATACTGTACGTCACTTTAAAAACTATACGTGTGACGATAAATAAAAACACTCACTAATTTGTTACTCTCATCGTAGATTTGTCGTCTTGCAGTTTATTTGATCGAAGTGTACTGTTTGGTAGCTGCGACAAGACTGATACAAAAAATCGATATACAACGAAACCTCCGTAGAAACGCGCACGTGCAATAAAATTACGAAACGCGTAGACATAGACTATCAAAATATCGTGTACACTTTATACACGAATAAAAACGTTTCATGATAATGCAATTTACTTTAATTTTAATATCATTTTTTTTATTTACAGTGCTTGCGAAATTCACATCTGGAAAAATGTTTTACAATTTGTCACGCGTTTTTTTTCACATAAGTTAAAAGAACACAAATAAATTGTATACGTTACGTTGAAGACAAAGAGCGTGGTCGTCTCACTTCTTAATTGTATTTTATCTCTCGGTGAAAAATGTATTTACTCGTAGAGCATTATTATACGATAAATAAATTTTTTCTTAAAGCGTTCGGTATATGGCCTTACGATACATCAGGAATCGTGAAATTCAAGCGTGTGGTAATTCTTCTGGTGCTTGTGCCGCATGTCGCCATGCAGGTAATAGATCGATGTGCACTGACAAATTTCGACATAACTCAATGATAGTATTTTTTCTTAAAAGTGGATAAAAATATTACAATAAAAGAAAGCTGTTTTTTTTTTCGACTTGATCTTTGAGAGCACGACTACGAGTGCTCTGTTTATTATTTTCAGTGTTCGGTTTTCCTTACACGGGACTGCAATATGGCTCTTTTCCTTAAATTCGCGTCACTGACTTTACCCTTTATTATAATAATTGTGCTATATTGTTTTTGTATTGTAAACTCGCAAACTGTAAGTTGAGATTAAGAAGTTTATACACACCAAGAACAACATTACTGTATTATATAGTCTATTTGCAAAATGATTGATTTAAATATCAGATANNAAATGTTCATGGCCAAATACAAGATGACTGGAAGTTACTGCGCGACAAGAAAGAATATGATATTATGGAACAAAATGTACACATTGGTCACGTTGTTACTCATATCATATTTTGTAAGAAGCATAAATATTTAAAGAAATGTTTAAGCGATGAGAGAGAGAGAGAGACACGTGATTTGATACGGACATGTCCTACACGGAAAAAAAGTTTTGCGATTATATGTATGAGTAGCGGAAACAATTTGCTTGGTCGTACTCAATGTTTGTTTTTTTGAGAAAAATTGTGGTGGCAAAAATTTATTGAACACAAGTATTGAATTTTTCTTGCTGGTCATATAACGATTAGTTGTTTTGCCAGTTTACCAACCTTTTTCCGTGTACAATTGCGAAATAGTACCACATTACATAAAATAATATACGAATAAGTACATGCAAATGTGTGTAAAGCACTTTACATTCATGCATATATTCACGTAAGTGTCGATGTTAGTGTCGTATCTTTCAGCGTTTGTCGCTTCGGCGTGTATCTCGGGAGTAATTCTGCAATTTCTCCCAATTATTCTCGATATCGTGATGCCACTGGACGAGCCGCGACCACGCGACCTTCTCGTTACTGTGGAGTATTTTGTTGCTCAGAATAAGTATTTCTATATCAAGGTAACGCACGAGNTTGTGTANNTNATANTAAGTNTGACANTAGNANGNGCAGCGTTTACACAANTACTTGGATTTNTCTTTCACTCTTTCGGAATGTTTCAAATCGCTAGGTGATTGATATAATGAAATTATACAGTTATTGCGTATATGTTTCTCTAATGACGCTTACAGTAACTCAATTGCAAACTGAAGACAGCGTTATTTACAGATACAGAATAAGATCTATCGATGAGTTTGCATTGCATGTATCTTATCCGAAAATAGAACATACTATTTGCAACATGATAATGCATGCCACAATCGCACATCGAAGAGCCATGACGTTAGTATGTATTGTATTGTTGCGGTTTTTTTTTGGAATTTTAGAAGTGCACTGTTGTGTTGGTATATGTTTTTATTGTTCTTTAATCACAGAAGCATTTTCTAATCGCGCTTACTTACATCTGTAATTTAAGTGTATGTAGTACAATCGGATATTGCAATAATATTTTTTTTTAAAAAGTAAAAACTCTGATTTTACAGATTTACTACTACCGTAATGTCGTCATATAATTTATTTATGTTCGTTACAACTATTATTTTTATGATAGGTTTAGTTACCGATTTGTATGGAGTAAGTAAAGATTGTTTTTTTACTTATCGCTAAAAATTAGTACAATAATTAAATAAATTTTGAAAAAAAACTTATGCTCTTGTGTTCGTAGTTTGACACTTATAAAAAATGTTTTTGTTACTAATTTTTATGATATTTTCTTACCATATGGTAGATTTGTGAGGCGGCGATGACATCACAAGACATGGAAACTTTCTTTTCTTGTTTTGTTTCTGCAGTTGGCATTACTTTTTCTATGTTTCTTTGCCATTACATTGGACAGAAACTTATAGATTACAACAACGAATTAGCAACATGTGTGTAAGTAGTTCTTACGTAATAGTTTTATGAATTTTGTTTTGTCATATTAACATTCCAAAAATTAAAACTTTTTATATTTCCTTAAAATATTAAGGGGAAAGTGTTCAAAGAAAAATTACTTCTTTTCTAATTTATTATTTGCTTTTTATTATTTATTAATTCTTCTGTCTAGATATGATACGCCGTGGTACTTAATGCCGACATCGTCGCAAAAACTCATTTTGTTTCTGATCCAAAATACTACCAAAGAGTTTTCAATAACAGTTGGTAATATTTTAGTGGGAAAGTTCGAAAATTTCGGTATGGTAAGAAACATTCAAAACAATTATGTAGCGACGCGTCTGATTATACCTATATAAATTCTATCAAATTTTTAATGTTTCTCTACATAAGTTTATATGTTTCTTCAGGTCATAAAGGCTTCGTTGTCTTATGTCACTGTTTTGTACAATATTTATCATGAGTAAAAATGCAGGTTGTAGTTCTTGTACTTTCTGTAATACATGTGTTATGCGAACTGTTTTCTACTTAACTTTTTTTCGACTTTTTTTGCTAATTCAACAAAACGTTACGAGACACAAATGATTCAGAAAGTAAACAATGCTTATACTTTTCGGCTAGTTTCTACATAACTCAACTAGATTATATTACTGTATGTCACTTTAAAAACTATACGTGTGACGAAAAATAAAAACACTCACTAATTTGTTACTCTCTTCGTAGATTTGTCTTCTTTAGGAGTTTATTTGATCGAAGTGTACTGGTTGGTAGCTGCGAGAAGACTGATGAGAAAAATCGATATACAACGAAACCTACGTAGAAACGCGCACGTGCAAGACAATTAAGAAACGCGTGAACATAGACTTACAAAATATCGTGTACACTTTATACACGAATAAAAACGTTACATGATAATGTAATTTACTTTAATTTTAATACTTCTCTTATTTACAGTATTTGCGAAATTCACATCTGGAGAAACATGTTTTACAATTTGTCACGCGTGTTTTTTCACATAAGTTAAAAGAACACAAATAAATTGTATACGTTACGTTGAAGACAAAGAGCGTGATCGTCTCACTTCTCAATTGTAGTTTATCTCTCGGTGAAAGATGCATTCACTCGTAGAGCATTATTATACGATAAATAAATTTTTTCTCAAAGCGTTCGGTATATGGCCTTACGATACATCAGGAATCGTGAAATTCAAACGTGTGGTAATTCTTCTGGTGCTTGTGCCGCATGTCGCCATGCAGGTAATAGATCGATGTGCACTGACAAATTTCGAGATAACTCGATGATAGTATTTTTTCTTAAAAGTGGGTAAAAATATAACACTAAAAGAAAGCTGTTTTTTTTCTTTTTGACTTGATCTCTGAAGTGCACGACTACGAGTGCTCCGTTTATTATTTTCAGTGTTCGGTGTTCCTTACACGGGACTGCACTATGGCTCTTTTCCTTAAATTTGCGTCACTGACTTTACCCTTTATTATAATAATTGTGCTATATTGTTTTTGTATCGTAAACTCGAAAACTGTAAGTTGAGATCAACAAATTTAAACACACCAAGAACAACATTACTGTATTATATAGTCTATTTGCAAAATGATTGATTTAAATATCAGATANNAAATGTTCATGGCCAAATACAAGATGACTGGAAGTTACTGCGCGACAAGAAAGAATATGATATTATGGAACAAAATGTACACATTGGTCACGTTGTTACTCATNTCATATTTTGTAAGAAGCATAAATATTTAAAGAAATGTTTAAGCGATGAGAGTGAGAGAAAGACGCGATTTGATTCAAACATGTTCTTCACGGAAAAAAAGTTTTGCGATTATATGTATGAGCGGCGGGAAAAAGTTGTTGAACCGACTCAATGGTTGCTCTATCGACAAAAATTGTGTTGGCAAAAATTTACTGAACACAAGTATCGAATTTTTCTTGCTGGTCATATAACAATTAGTTGTATTGCCAGTTTACCAAATTTTTTCCGTGTACAATTGCGAAGTAGTACCACATTACATAAACTAATATACGAATAAGTAGATGCAAATGTGTGTTGCGCACTTTACATTCATGCATATATTCACGTAAGTGCCGATATTAGTGCCGTATCTTTCAGCATTTGTCGCTTCGGCGTGCATCTCGGGAGTAATTCTGCAATTTCTCCCAATTATCCTCGATATCGTGATCCCACTGGACGAACCGCGGCCACGTGACCTTCTCGTTACGGTGGAGTATTTTGTTGCTCAGAATAAGTATTTCTATATCAAGGTAACGCACGAGCTTGTGTATGTTATACTAAGTTTGACAATAGGAAGCGCAGCGTTTACACAATTACTTGGATTTCTCTTTCACTCTTTCGGAATGTTTCAAATCGCTAGGTGATTGATATAATGAAATTATACAGTTATTGCGTATATGTTTCTCTAATGACGCTTACAGTAACTCAATTGCGAACTGAAGACAGCGTTATTTCCAGACACAGAATAAGATCTATCGATGAGTTTGCATTGCATGTATCCTATTCGAAAATAGAACATACTATTTGCAACATGATAATGCATGCCACAATCGCACATCGAAGAGCCATGACGTTAGTATATATTGTATTGTTGCGGTTTTTGGTTTTTGGATTTTTAGAAGTGCAATGTTGTGTTAGTATATGTTTTTATTGTTCTTTAATCACAGAAGCATTTTTTAATCGCGCTTACTTACATCAGTAATTTAACTGTATGTAATAAGATGATTTACTTACTATCAATCGCATATTGCAATAATATTTTTTTTAAGAGAGTAAAAAATCTGATTTTACAGATTTGCTACTACCGTAATGTCGTCATATGATTTAGTTTTGTCCGTTACAACTATTATTTTCATGATAGGTTTAGTTACCGATTTGTACGGAGTAAGTAAAGATTGTTTTTTACTTATTGATATAAATTAGTAG
Source organism: Pseudomyrmex gracilis (assembly GCF_002006095.1). Classification (NCBI taxonomy): domain Eukaryota; kingdom Metazoa; phylum Arthropoda; class Insecta; order Hymenoptera; family Formicidae; genus Pseudomyrmex; species Pseudomyrmex gracilis. The sequence goes on along the minus strand of NW_018020802.1, from coordinate 168,630 downwards.
AATGGGTGAAGAAATTCTGAAAACTTATGCAGTGTTATGTTCGTAGTTCATCACGTATAAAAGTTGCTAATTTTTGTAATATTTTCTTATCGTATGGTAGATTTGCGAGGCGGCGGTGATATCACAAGACTTGGAAACTTTTCTTCCTTGTTTATTTTCTGCAGTTGGCATTATTATTTGTATGTTTCTTTGCCATTTCATTGGACAGAAGCTTATAGATTTCAACAGCGAACTGTCAATATGTGTGTAAGTTGTTACCTCGTATTTGTCTTGGCACAGTACTATCTTAAATTTCTAAATAATTAACTAATTAATTAATTAAATTTTTAAATAATAAGTATATTAACTACACAGTTAAGACTTAATCTTTTATCTCACGTCTTAGATATGATACGCCGTGGTACTTAATGCCAACATCGTCGCAGAAACTTATTTTGTTTTTGATCCAAAATACTAACAAAGAATTTTCAGTAATAGTTGGTAATATTTTAGTGACAAAGTTTGAGAACTTTGCTATGGTGAGATATTTTAAAACAGATTGCAGTGAGAAGCAGTTTAATAATGTCTACACAATTTTCAATGTTTCTTTAGGTCATAAAGGCTGCTATGTCTTACGTCACCGTTTTATACAATATGTATCACGGGTAAGAACGCTTTTGTTTTAGTACTTGTTTTTTTTTTTTTTTTGATTATCTTCTTTATCAGTTTTCTTTGATAATTTAGAAAAATACTTACAAAGTATAAGTGTTTCAGGAAGTAAACTCTGCTTATATCTCTCGGTTTGTTTCTCTGCTTACATAATAAATTAAGTAATTTAATAACAAACTTACACCACCATTGGATACCACCACGTTTGGCGAGATCTAAAAGGTCGTCACACTTATTGTAAATTTGTCATTTCGTAGCTTATTTCATCGAAGTGTACTGTTCGGTGGCTTGGAAAAGACTGATGAACAAATCGATAGTAGAAAAGAAACGAGTTACGACGCACGCGCGACGAAATAATATAAGACAATAGACTATAATGTTTATCACACACTTTATGCAATTTACTTCTTATTTCCGTTGTTTCCTTTATACGAGAAAGACAGATCATAAACTCTATTTTCCTTAATTACATTATTTTAGGTTGGATGCCGCGTATACGAAATATCGTTAATGTAATAATGTTTGCCATTTGTTTTGGTTTTTATCGCGGAGAACTTTATGACATCAGAAAAACTTTGATATTTCGTGCACATAGTGCAAAAGTCATCGGGGCGTTGAACGTTTTGTTTTTTAATTTTTTTTCATCTACTGTGAATCATGTATTTAATCGAAGATCATTACTATACAATAAACAAGGTGTTTCTGAAAGCGTTGGGTATCTGGCCTTATGAGAAGTCAAGCACGATGTTGTTGAAACGTTTCGTAATTTTTCTGATAACTGTACCACATATTTTTATGCAGGTAATAACTTGTATATTGACAGAAAAAAAAGTTCTGAGGCATCTGTATGTTATTTTTTGTTCCATCCGTTATTTATGTATATTTTTGATTCTGACATGTGTTCAAAGCTTGTACAAGAACAAAAATATTCTATACCAAATCCAAACAATATAAAGTTTGTTGTAACTTTTTCGGGTTTACGTGTAATTAATTATTCACTTTATTCAATTATTTCCAGTTGTCAGTATTTTTTACAATGGAGTACACCATGGCGTTCTTTCTTAAAGTCGCGGCACTTACTTTTCCTATATTTGTGATGTTTATGCATTATTGCGGTTTTATTTTTAACTCAAAAACTGTAAGTTGTGTTCTCACGTTTACACGCACTAAGGTTACATCTCTTTTATGGAAAACGCAGTTGCATTAAAACACTTTATTTGTCACCAAATATTTGACTTGTTTTACTACCAGATTGTAAATTTGCATAACCAAATCCGTGAAGATTGGAAGTTTCTGCGCGACAAGATGGAAAGCAATATTATACAACAAAATGCTCGCATTTGTCACATTTATATTCAGTATATATTCTGTAAGGAGAACTGTTCTCTGTTATCTCGTAGGAAAAACCATTTTGCATTTACTTGCAGAAAGAAAAAGAGAAGACATGATATTAAAAAAGTAATTACTTAATTAAATTTTATTTTTCAGTATTTATAGGTTTTGTAATTATTTCAACAGCTACTATACAGTTATTTCCTGTTATCCTCGATATTTTCTTCCCGCTGGACAAACCTCGGCCGCGTGAACTTCTTATTATAATGGAATATTTTGTTGCGCAGAACGATTATTTTTATTACAAGGTACTATACGAACTCGTGTTCTGTGCACTCTGTTGGATAATTGCTTGTTCTACGGGAACACAATTAATAGGATTTATCTTTCATTCTTTCGGATTGTTTAAAATAGCTAGGTGAGTAATAAAAGCGGAATACAAGTGTCAAGTGAAATTAATTATTATTATTATTTTTTTTTTGGTAAAACTAATTATTATCCATTACTTATTAATTACGAACTAAAATGTTTTTGTTACGTGTTTTGAGCAGATATAGAATAGAACATTCTATTGAAAATTGCGTGTTACATATATCTAATTCAAAGAGAGAACATGCCATTTGCACTACGATAAAACATGCAACAATTGCTCACCGTAGAGCTATGGAGTTAGTATTTTTGTAATTTTTTTGTAATAATTATATTTCTTATCTGCGATCTTTAATCAGTAGCCGTTAATAGTCATATCTCATATTTACTTCTACAAAGTATGTTTAATACTTGATTTGACAGCGTAGAAACTATAAAGGTTATTGTTTACATTTGTTAGAAAATGTGTGAATATTTCGTCTTGGTCGTTTTTTTCGTTTAGAATATTGCATTCTGAGTGTATACATTTTATATATTTATACATAATATAGAGGAAAATATCATGTATATACTACTATTAATCTCATTCTATAAGTATACTTTCATATTCTTAATTAACATTCTTGTGTTTGGTGTTAAAGGTTTTCCGCTAATCTAGTGTCGTCATTTAATTCCTTTCTGTGTTGCATAACTTGTTGTCTTATACTATCATTGATTATCAATTTATATGGCGTACGTAAGGTTATAATATTTGAAAAGTATTCAAAAATGTATTTTTTGTATATACAACGAAATTGAGTTTATTTTAGTTCCGACATTCGCGTCACTATTCTCTTTTTCTCATATGACAGATTTTTGATGCAGTAGTGATATCACGGAGTTTCGATACTTTATTATTGTGTTCCTTCTCTGCAATAGGCATTCTTGTCTACGTGTTTATAAGTCATTTTATTGGACAAAAGCTTACAGATTACAACAGAGATCTTTCGATATATATGTAAGTAGTTTGATATATTACTGTTAATAGAACAATTATAATTTATAATTGTTTCACGCTTAGGAGTTTATATCTGGCAACTCCGTTACGCCGCATTTATCGAAAACTTAGTTTTTACTTTATATTCTCTTATTATAAAAAAAAATTACTATAACAAACATTACTATAACAAACATTTTATTCTTTATCTTTCAAAAACACTTTTAATTATTATTGTCATTTTGGCATATCTCTTTTAATTATTATTGTCATTTGGCATAGAAACATGTTATACACCAGAAATATAATATATAGATGGCGATGTATAGAATGACTATACAATTAATAAAGAAATTCGTAACTACATTTTTGTTTTTCAATATTATTTTTTTATATTTAACTTTTGCTCCTTAATAAAATGTTATTTCTGTAAAATATATTGGTTGAAAGTTTTAATACTGTCGCAAGGTGTTTATTTTTTATTAGATATGGTACGTCGTGGTATTTAATGCCTATATCGTCGCAAAAACTTATCTTGTTTCTAATCCGACGAACTAACAAAGACTTTGTATTATCAATCGGTAATATGTTTGCGGGTAAACTGGAAAATTTTGCTTTGGTAAGAATATAAAACCTACATAAAAGTATTATTTAAATCTGACTATCTTTAATGTGATTGTAATGTGTTACTTTTTAGGTTGTGAGAGCTGCGACGTCTTATGTCACCGTCTTGTACAATCATAGTGAGAAAAAATAAAAAATTTTATTGTTTTTTTTTTAATTCTTATTATGTCTGTAATATATTGTTTTGATAAAATGTAAAAAAGTTATTTTGGCTTTTTTTATAGTAATTGAGGTGATTGTATCATGTAAAAATGTGGTAAAAAAGTAAAAGTGTTTTGTAGTTTATGTTTCAATTTGTGTTCGTTTATTTGCTTTTCTTGCGCATGCGTATCTGTCAAGTCTATTAACACATTGGTGATCGGGAGATTTTTGTAGAAATTAACGCGCGTGAGAAAAACTTAATCTGGGACAAAATGTGAATGATAAACACAATCATAATGTGTAATGAACGCTTTATCAATTTTAAGCTCCAACTACCTCGCACGGTGATTTTAATTGTATCACTGTCTTAAAAAAATGTCTGAACACGTCTTTTAACTTTCGGGCAACTAAAGACGTGTTGAGACGTCTTCGGTCAATAATATGTTAATTTGAACAACGTAGGTGTTGCAGGTAGATGCGTTGATGTACGGTTGTACATCAAAATTTCATTTCACAAATTTTGCAATGTTTGAAATGTTGTTACACAGTTTACAGTACAATTGGCGCGTGTAGCAATTAATATAGGGAAAACCGAGGCTAGCTATTACTCTGGGTAGTTGTTACACAGATAATATGTTGCTTACTAAATACAGGAAAAATATTCTTCTTTCTCATTGCTGTTGCGCGTGCATTTATTGTGCCAATCACTTGTACAAAATAACTCTGACAAGATTTTAAATGTCGGACGCGATTTTATTTTTTTGAGTTTTTTATTGTACTTGCATACGACGAGATAACAAAGGTCGAGCGCGAGCACTTTGTTTTTAATTGTTCGAAAAATATCTCGCCTCAGGAAAGTATTTTATCGTGATTCGTGGCTCACATGTACATATGCAAGTATGTGGGAAGTCGGTGAGCGTAAGTCTAGCGATGTGTACAAATAATAATCGTTAAATTTATCGTTAGTCGAATCTGCAAGCCGATGCAGATCAATAACCGAACAGCTTCTTGCCAACTGCCGAATTGATCAAGCAATAATCAATTGTACTCAGATTTAGCAAAGCCATTATTTTTCACAAGAAAATGTCGCCTGTGCTTCAACTCTCACATTAACAAAACAAATGCTTCATGACACTTGCAGAAATACTCATATAATGTAAAATATGTTGCTCTTTCGTAAATTCGTCTCGTAGCTCATTCTATCGAAGTGCGTTGTTCGATGGCTGCGAAGAGACTGATGAAGAAATCGATAAATTCTAAAAGAGAGACGAGCTACTACGCACGTGCGACAAAATAATATAAGACATAGACTAATGTTTACCACGCAATTTATTTCTTATTTTCCTTATTTTCTTTTTATACGAGAAAGACAGATCATAAACTCTATTTTCCTTAATTATATAACAACGTACATTTCAGTAAGGTGTCGCGTATACAAAATATCATTAATGTGTGATAATGTTTGCCATTTGTTTTGGTTTTTTTCGCGGAGAATTTTATGACATCAGAAAAACTTCGATATTTCACGTGCACATAGTGCGAAAGTCATCGGGGCGTTGAACATTTTGTTTCTTAATTTTTTTTTCATCTACCGTGAACCATGTACTTGATCGAAGATCATTACTATACAATAAACAAGACGTTTTTGAAAGCGCTGGGTGTCTGGCCTCATGAGAAGTCACACTTTGTGTTCTTCAAACGTTTCCTATTTCTTCTGATAACTGTGCCACATCTTTTTATGCAGGTAATAACTTGTACATTGAGAGAGAAGTTCTGAAGCATCTACACGTTAATTCTTTGTTCCGCTCATTATTTATACACGTATATTTCTGATTAATTTACTTAGAAGTTTTAAAAGAGCAAAATTAATTTATAGCATTTAAATAAAATAATTTATTAATTTATTAGAGTTCAAGCAATATAAAAGTTGTATATTTCTTTTCGGCTTTTTGTGTGTAATTAGTTATCCATTCTCTCTAATTATTTCTAGTTGTCAGTATTTTTTACAATGGAGTGTACTATGGTATTTTTTCTTAAAGTCGCGGCATTTACTTTTCCTTTATTTGGAATGTTTACCCATTATTGCAGTTTTATATTTAACTCAAAAGCTGTAAGTTATGTTCTTATATGTTTACACACGCTAAACTTATATCTGTTTTTTTTTTTTAGAAGTCACTTGCATTAAAACATGTGATTTGTAACTTTATATTTCTTTCACTACTAGATTATAAATTTGCATCACCAAATCCGAGAAGATTGGAAGTTAATGCGTGACCAGATGGAAAACAATATAATACGACAAAATGCTCATCATTGTCAGATTTACATTCATCTTATATTCTGTAAGAGGAATTGCTTCTATTATTTTGTGAGGAAGATCAGTTTTTATTTGCATATACTTGCACGCGGAAAGGAGGGGACAAAGAAAAGTTGCTATTAACAAAATAAATAAATAAAGTAAATTTTATTTTTCAGCATGTATAGGTCTCATAATTATCTCTACAGCTGTTATACAATTGCTTCCTGTTATCTTCGATATTTTTTTCCCGTTAGACAAGCCTCGGCCTCGCGAACTTCTTATTGCAATGGAATATTTTTTTGTTCAGAAAGAATATTTTTATTGTAAGGTACTATACGAACTTGTGTTCTTTGCATTATGTTGGATAATTGCATGTTCTACGTCAACACAATTGTTAGGATTTATTTTTCATTCTTTTGGAATGTTTAAAATAGCTAGGTGAGTGATAAGTGAAATTAGTAATTTTCTTTGGCAAGTATAATTATTATTCATTCCCTATATTAATTTGATTTTGAACTAAAATGGTATTATTATTACATATTTTGCGCAGATATAGAATAGAAAATACTCTTGAAAACTGCGTGTTGCATATACCTCATCCGCAGAAAGAATACGCCATTTGCACTACAATAATGCACGCCGCAATTGCACACCATAGAGCTATGGAGTTAGTATCAATCGTGTTTTCGTACTATTTATAATATTTATATTTTTTGTTTGTGATTATTTTCAATCGGTAGCTGTCTGATGTATCTAAAATATTTATTTCTATCAAGTATTTTTAACGCTTTCGACAATATAGAAACTATAGGCTGTTGTTAATTGTTAGCTGTAAAATGTATGAATTGTTTTGTTTTGTCGTTTTTTTCTTTAGGAGATTACATTCGGTTATTACACATATTATATACTTATACATATTAAATGGGAACATATTATCTATATAATATTAATCGCGCGTATATTATATAAGTATGTATATGGTTTCTATTTATCCAATTAACAATACTGTGTTTATTTTAAAGATTTTCTTATAGCGTATTGTCGTCATTTCATACCTTTCTATGCTTCATAACTAGTTTTTTCCTAGTAACGCTGATTATCAATTTATACGGTGTACGTAAGATTTTAGTGTTTGAGAATTACTCGAATTTTCTGTACATGTTACATTTGTTTCTGTAAATTCTGTTTAAATACGAAATTATTTGTGTTACTTCTCTTTTTTTTATATGACAGATTGTTGATGCAATAGTGATATCACGAAGTTTCGATACTTTATTATTGTGTTCCTTCTCTGCAATAGGCATTCTTGTCGACATGTTTGTAAGTCATTTTATTGGACAAAAGCTTACAGATTGCCACAGGGATCTTTCGATATATATGTAAGTAGTTTGATATTACTGTTAATAGGACAATCATAATTTATAATTGTTTTACGCTTAGAAGTTTATATCTGGTAATTCCGTTACGCCGCATTTATTGAAAACTTAATTTTTATTTTATATATTTTCTTATTATAAAAAATATTATTATAACAAACATTTTATTCTTTACGTTTCAAAACAACTTTTAATTATTATTGTCAATGTGATATATCCCACAGAAACATGTTAAACACCATTGAAATATAACATTTAGATGGCCATATATAGATGTGTTATATACAATTCATAAAGACTTTCTTAACTACATTTTTTATCTCTGTAAAGTATATTGGTTGAAAGTTTTAATACTGTCGCAAGGTGTGATACATTTTGATTACTTATTAGATATGGTACGTCGTGGTATTTAATGCCTGTATCATCGCAAAACCTTATCTTGTTTCTAATACGACGAACTAACAAAGACTTTGTATTATCAATCGGTAATATGTTTGCGGGTAAACTGGAAAATTTTGCTTTGGTAAGAATATAAAAGTATTATTTAAATCTGACTAAGTATCTCTTACGTGATCGTAATGTTACTTTTTAGGTTGTGAAAGCTGCGATGTCTTATGTCGTCTTCTTGTACAATGACAGTGAAAAAGAATAATTATTTCACTTCTTTTTAATTGTTATTGTTTTCGTAATATTTCGCTCGATAAAATGTGATAACAATTATTCTGACTTTCTTTGGTACGTGAACGAAGCGCTGTAAAAGATTGTGGTGGAAAAAGAAAACCTGAAAAGTTTTTTGTAATTTACATTTCAATTTGTGTCTGTGTATATCTTTCTTTTGCGCGTGCGTCTGTTTATTACCTGCACAAAGTAGGTGTAGTAGATGTAAATTTGTACGGCCACATTAAAGTTTTGTTTTACAAAAATTGCAATTTTGGACATGTTGTTTTCAGTACAAATTGTCGTGCATATCAGGTACTATATTCAAAAACTCGAACGAGGATTCGATCTCATATGCGTATCAACGCAGCGTTTTTTTTCTTTTGTAACTCTTTTGTAACGAAGATTCTCGTGGTTATACATAAGAGACTCGATTTTTTGTTTCTTTCGACACTTTGACTCGATCGTTGGCAATAGCGTTCTGTCATTGCTCGGTTGATGTCGTAACAGTAAGAAGACGTGGGTGTTGTGGCTTATTTTCGAATTTCCTTTTTTTTCTGTCTCGAGTCGAAAAGAAAAAAAATCGATCAATCCACAGCTCTCGAAATCTCCGGCCATTTCGACAAAACGAATGCTTCGTGACACTTGCGGAAATACTCATGCGACATGATGTAAAATGTGTTGCTCTTTCGCAAATTCGTCTCGTAGCTCATTCTATCGAAGTGCGTTGTTCGGCGGCTGCAAAGAGACTGATGAAGAAATCGATAAATTGTAAAAGAGACGAGCTACTACGCACGTGCATCAAAAGAACCACCTAGACTTATAAAAACAATTTGCGTAATTTACTCTTCCCCTGTTTTCTTTACACGAGAAATAAAGATGATAGTTTTTCCCATTTACATTACAACGAACACTTTACACGTGTCGCATTATACAAAATATCACTAATGCAGTTGGTGGTATTTTGTATAATGTGTAACAGTTTTGCTATTTGTTGTGGTTTTCTCGCGGAAGACTTTATGAGATAAGAAAAACTAAGAATTTCCGCAAAAGTCAACGGACCGTTGAGCATTTTACTTCTCAGTTTTCTTTCACTTTTCGTGAATCATGTACTTGATCGAAGAGCATTACTATGCAATAAACAAGTTGTTCCTAAAAGCGTTTGGTATTTGGCCTTCTGAGAAGTCACGCATCGTGTTGTTAAAACGTTTTCTAATTCTTTTGGTAACTGTGCCGCATATTTTCATGCAAGTAAGAAATTGTTGTTCATTGATAGGAAAAAGAGAATTATCTTTATGTTAGTCTTTTTTTTTTACATTATTTACATATACGTGTTCTTATATGTTTGCTAACTTCAATACTTGATTGAAACCTCAAAATAAGAAAGAAATAAGAAAATATTCCAGAATTATAGGTTGCTATTTTGTCGGCATGTAAACAGATATGCATTCTATTCAATTATTTTCAGTTGTCAGTATTCTTGACAACGGAGTACACTATGGCATTATTGATTAAAGTTGCATCAATTTTTTTACCTGTGGTCGGAATGATTGTGCAGTATTGCGTTTTTATTTTTAAATCAAAAGCTGTAAGTTCTGCTCTTACGTTGTGTACACGCATCAAGATTACATCTTTTCTTTTACAAGTTGGCTCCCAACATTGAAACATTTCATATGTTACCAAATATTTGACTTGTTTCACTACCAGATCGTAAACTTTCATCATCAAATTCGAGAGGATTGGAAGTTGATACGCGACAAGATGGAAAGCAATATTATACAACAAAATACTCACATTTGTCACATTTGTATTAATCTTATATTCTGTAAGAAGAACCGTTATAGTATTTCGTGAGAAAAACCATCTTTATTTACTTGCTCAAAGAAAAGATAGAGTTTGAAAAGATATATTAAAAACACAAAACAATAATAAAATAAAGTAAATCTTATTTTTCAGCATGTATAGGCCTCGTAATTATTTCTACAGCTATTCTACAATTACTTCCTAATATCCTCGATATTTTTGTTCCGTTGGACAAACCTCGGCCGCGGGAACTTATCGTTATAATAGAATATTTTGTTGCTCAAGATAAATATTTCTTTTATATAGTACTACACGAACTTGTGTTTTGCGCAGTATGTTGGATAATCGCGTGTGCTACGGGAACGCAATTGTTAGGATTTATCTTTCATTCTTTTGGAATGTTTAAAATAGCTAGGTGAGTAATAAAAGCGGAATACAAATGTCAAGTGAAATTAATAAGTTTTTAGGTTTTGGTAAAACTAATTATTATTCATTACTTATTAATTACGAACTAAAATGTTTTTGTTACGTGTTTTGCGCAGATATAGAATAGAACATTCTATTGAAAACTGCGTGCATATGCCACATCCAAAAAAAGAACATGCGATTTGCATTACTATAATGCATGCCACAATTGCGCACCGTAGAGCTATGGAGTTAGTATCTCTATCGTGTTCTTGTATTTTTAAAATATTTATATGTTTGTGATTTTTAATCGGTAGCTGTCTAATATACATATCTTATATTTTTTTTTATCAATTATCTGCAACGCTTTCAACAACTATAGGTTATTGTTAATGGTTAGCTATAAAATTTATGAATATTCTATCTTTGTCTCGTTTTTTTTGTTTAAGACATTACATTTTGTCATTACACATATTGTATATTTATAAATAATATGAATGGAAACATATATATCATCTATATAATATTAATCGCGTATTATAAGTATGTATTATAAGTACGTATATGGTTTTATGTATTCAATTAACATTACTGTGTTTGGTTTTAAAGGTTTTCCTATAGCGTAGTGTCGTCATTTAATGGTTTTCTATGTTTCGAAACTTGTTGTCTTCTAGCAGCTTTGATTATCAATTTTTACGGCGTACGTAAGGTTTTAGTATTTGAGAATTTACTTGAAAATATATTTTTTTTTTTCTGTACATTACATATATGTATGTATAAAATCTGTTTTTGTAACTCTGTTAAAATCCGTAATCATTTGTGTCACTATTCTCTTTCTATTATATGACAGATATTTGATGCGATAGTGATATCACGAAGTATAGATACCTTCCTATTGTGTTCTTTCTCTGCAACAGGCATTCTGCTTTACATGTTTTGCAGTCATTATGTTGGGCAAAAGCTTACAGATTGTAATAAAGAACTTGTGATGTATACGTAAGTACTTCATATATTGTACATGTTTTGTATCATTACACATACACAACATATACTTTATAATTGTATTACACTCAGGAGCTTAGTATATTGTTACTAAATCGTTGGATACAACAAAGATATACATTCAATTCGAAGTTTTTGATGAAATTTTATTTTCACTAAATGTTTTGTCTGAGGTTTTAATAAAATATTGCAAGATGGTTTATTTGTTAGGTATGGAACGTCGTGGTATTTAATGCCAGTATCATCGCAAAAACTTATCTTATTTCTAATACTACGAACAAACAAAGAGTTTTCATTATCAATCGGTAATATGTTCGCGGGTAAACTGGAAAATTTTGCTGTGGTAAGAAATATGAAAATTATTAAAGTATTAATTCAATCTCACTAATTATTTTTAACACAAGTAATGTGTTACTTTCAGGTCGTAAAGGCTGCAATGTCCTATGTCACTGTTTTGTATAGTCACAGTGGAAAGGAATAAATTTTTTTTATTTTCAATTCTTATGAAAAATGTTACTTCGGCTTTCTTTGGGAATTGTGCATGGCGCTGTACCAGCGAATACGAGATAGAAAAAAAAAAATAAACTGAAAAATGTCTTGTATTGGTGATATTTTCTTCTGTTTCCGAAGAATTCTTATCATTCGCATGGAATTCTTCTTTCGCGTGCGCACACGCATCGCAATAATCTGAACTAAACAGATAAATATACAACAAACAATGCAAAATCATGAGCATAATAAGATGTAAGGTTCGATAACCTTGAAATGTAGACGCGATATTTTGTGCCAAAAGAATTCGAATCTGTATTCTTCGACGGCTACACACAGAGTTAGTCGACCGATATGTCAAAAAATACACGCGCACGTTTTACTTGCACGTAGTCGTTACAAAGCGTTTTGCAATTGTACGTTCAACGGTAAATGTAAGACTGACTTGGCGGACCGTAAAGTATTCGTATTGCGCCTGCGTTGAATCATTGTTTGTAAATATATTTCGAAACTTTTCCCCATTGAATTCACACCGTGGGAAAAGTCTTTACACTCGCTGTGGTGGATCAATTTCGACAATTTAGTCATTTGACTCGTTGCTCGACCGAATTACTTGATTCTATATATAATGACTGGTAATGTTTCTTCAAAAGTGGAAGGCTTTACATTATTTATAACGTGTAAACGGGAGAAGAGAAAAAATGGACGAGAGATGCTTGCGGTTTTCGAATTCAGAAACATTTGGACATTTGCGGAACGATGAAGTTCGTCAAGTCTCGGTATTACAATCTGAATCGAATAGGTATGATCTTCGTGGGCGTCTGGCCGTATCGAAAAGGCAAATTCGTGTACATTCAAAAAGTATTATTTTTCGGCATATTCGGATGTTTTCTCGCGTCACAGGTACTTCTCATAATACTCTCTACATTCTCGTGCGAAACGCTGAGTAAAGTGTGTGCGTAATTCTGTACGCAGTTTGAATATTGTTGAACAATTATATATATATATATACATATATATATATATATATAATTGTTCAACAATATGTGTATTATATATATATATATACACATATATATATTGATAATTGATTTATGCGCGAAGATTGTTCTCTGCTACCTACGATCTCATTGTATAAAATAATTTATTTCTTGTTGGATTAACCGTACACGAATCCGAGATCACCTCTCTTATTATCTATTATAATTTATTTCTGTTTAGTTGTTACGACTTGTGACGGAGAACTGCAGTATAAACGTAATCTGCGAAGCTCTCTCGCTATTTTTTACGAGCTTTATGTACGTTCTAACTTATTTGGCATTTTCCAGTAATGTCGAAACAGTAAGTTACTCGACGTCGATTGTGTGTAAATAAGATTTTCGAGTTATATTTGCGGTTGAAATGCAACAGGTGAAACAATGTCTCGAACGAATAGAACACGACTGGGCCACACTGAATGGTAAAGAATTCGAAATAGTAAAAGAATACGCTAACATATCCAGATTTTTCACGCTAGCTTTTCTCTTTACGTAAGTAAACAAAAGAGAATAGAGATTTGCTGTAATGGTATTTTAAAAAATTGACTTTTTGCACAACACATTCACGATCGCACACTGTAATGTGGTATGTAACTTTTTTTTTTTTATCATATAAAATTGATATTTTTGATAATTTTAGAAAACGAGTATAAGTGTCGATCTCTCCACAATATTATTAAAAATAACAATGTGTGTTATTTTAATTGTATAATTTGTTTATTTCGCTAACAGCATTCTGGTGGTCGGATGTTGCATTCCGATTGTACAGTTTTTACCTGTGATTTTGAACGTTATCTTTCCGTCACAAACACCCCGCCCTTTCTCACGGCGTCTTATCATTCGCATGGAATTTCTGATCGACGAGGAAAAATATTTTTTCGCGATATTATTTTACGGAGCCGTGGGATGGACTATTGGATCGGTCGCGATAGTGAGCATAGGATGTTCGATACTTACATTCGGATATCACACATGCGCGATGTTTAAGATCGCATGGTAAACATACACGCGGTGCAGATTCTGAAAAAAAACAAAAAAAAAAAAACAATGTCGAAGTAAAGAAATTCGGAAATCGAAATATCGTCGACTTGTTTTTAGTTACCGAATGGAACGCGCGATGGAAGGTTGCGACGGTTTCGACATCACAACGCAAAATACTATTCGAAATGGAATAATCAGCGCTCTGAACATTCATCGAGAAGCTATAAAGTTGGTATCACAATATCTAATATTCATTCTTATGAATTTTATTACGCGACATGAGGATCTCTCTCTGGGGCTAAAAAATTATAAAATTAAATTTTTATTATATTTCCGGTCTGAGATATATAAAAATTATTTAAATTGATATTGATTGAAGATTCGCGGACATCGTACAATCGAACTTCATGACATTCTACTTCTTCATAATTGTTGCTTGCGTGGCGTCTGTGAGTCTTAGTTTATTACGCGTAAGTAAATCAAACACTTCGCAAGTTTGTTCAATAGATTTTCTCCGATGTATCGCGTCTGCGCTTAGAAAACAAATGTGTTCACATGTTGTTGCAGCTTGTGCAAGCGTTATACTCGCATTCTTTGGAGGAAATATTTACCACCGTTTCCTATATCAGTACATTGTTTATGTACATGTTTTGGACGAACTACGCGGCGCAGCTGATTACGGATCACTTCGATCAGATTTTTACAGCAACGTAAGCACAATTATTACAGAAACGTGATTATTAGTTTCTTCTGATGTTCTTTAGATTTTATTTGTCGTGTTTTGTGTGAAAAATCTTGCGCGTTTGCTTTCTTACAGATACGGATGTCCCTGGTACATGACGTCTGTACAGATACAGAAGTTGATAGTATTTATTTTACAACGAGGCACACAGCCCTACGCACGGCACATCTTCAGTGCGTTCACTCTATCGCTAGAAGGATTTGCCACGGTAATAAACGCGTTACTGCGGTCGGTCTCAATTGTGTAATAATTTCCTCTTAGTGACATTTACCACAAAATGATGTTGTTTCGCATTACAGCTAGTGAGCGCATCCATGTCGTACTTCTCCGTAATTTATGCTGCACAATAGCGCAGTCAAAGAGATTTATAAATAAAAACGTACTAGTAATTAAAGTATACGAGTAATTAAAAAGTTGTGTACATGCAAGATACCTTAGCACATTAACGCATCGGTAATATCGGGTTTGTAATTTAGTTACAAATACAGCACATAAGTACAATATGAAACGCTAAATTATTTTTCCACATTTATACCACGAGAGTGACTGCAGTTTAAGGTTGTATTCGGGGTAAGATAAAAGATATGCCAGATTATTCGAAATTTGTCAGTCAGTAGATAATATTAAAAAAAAGAAATTATGCAAAATTTCAGCTTCTTTGCGAGCCTTGTTAAAAAGTTAGTACGATTTTAATTTAACACGAGTTCTTATGGGATTTCACGATATTCTGATATAAATTACAAAATAACTGTAGATGTAGATATGCCATAATTTTGAAACTTTTTGCAGTTGTTAATAAATATCTTAAAAACAAATTCCACTTGAAAAAAATAGTCATTTCGAGAATATCACATAAAATATAAATTTATATTTTGTTAAAAGTAATAAAAATATATATTTAATATACATAAAACAATTATATTTGTAATTTTATACATCAATTGTTACGTTTTAATAACCTTTTATGATTAATATATTTCCAGTTTTTTATTTATCTTACGTTGCACGTAGGGTATAATCCTACTCAAAAATATCAAAAGTGAACATCAAAAGGGNACAAAATATACGTAAAAACTTTTCCGTAGTTATTAAAAGTANAATAAATAGTTTTTGTAACTTATTTTAGTACAAATAATACTATTCCAGCAAACAATTATTATCTAAATATTAAAATAGGTTTGGTTTACGCTATGTTTCTTAAACTTTTGACTGAGATCTTACCCTGAATACAACCTTAATACTCTCGTAGTAAAGTACTTCGTTTTATTTAAAATTCATTTTTAGTGTCAATCTAAATCTTTTAGATGATAGATTGCACATCAAATTATAATTCAAAATGTTTAGCGGTTTTTTTTTAACAAATAACCGATAACAAAATTATATTCTTCTGTCTAAATTGGAAGATATCGATATGTTTTTGATATTCGACATTATATCTTCGTGTTTACATATTTCCGCAATCTTTCTGGAGTGAGTTGATGAAAGTTTAGTATCAGCTCAGAAGAGTTAATGTTAAACATTAAAAATCGGTTACGTTTAATCAAATAAACTTACAGAGTTTTCTTCTCACTGACGCTTCATCAATGATAAACAAATTATTTTTCGAAGAGAAAAAAACCAGCTTAATCCGATTTCTTCACGAACGAAAACGCAACATTAACAACTGCATGAAAATACTTGCATAAAGTAATGTGTTTGCTATCGTAACCCTTCGTTTCCTTGTTTGTTGGCATCGAGATCCGACTTATGCGTAGCGTCCGACAGCTGAGAACAGACTGACACGTCTCTCGATACATCGCACGATTGCGCATGTGCACAGCAAGAAATAGAAAAAATAAATTCAGTAATATATATACCACGCAATAAGATGTAAACCCGTCGTGTAGCAATTTGGAAAATTCGCTCTTTCTCAACTTTTTTCTTACTTACCGAGGCATCGACTCGTGACTTTTTTTATAATACTGATAATTTCATTAATACCACGCACGCATATTACAACAAGTCATTTTGTTTTATTTCGCTATGTAACGTGTCTCTTTGTTTTTTTTTTCTCATAATGTGTTTTGATACCTCGGAAAAACCAGATGGACTTCGGCGGATCTGTGTTGAAGACACACTTTCTCGCTGTTCAGTCGAAGTTTGTCCGCAACGCAACATGCATCTGGTCGAGGAACATTATAGCACGATCGATAAATACATCTCAAGAGCATTGGGCATTTGGCCTCACAATGAATCGCGCTTCGTATTGCTGCGGCGTGCGCTAATTATTATGCTAATCGTGCCATTTCTTTGCTTACAGGTAGCGCATCTATTTTTATATCGATAACGATATGAGATTCTAGAACTCTATAGTTTTACTCTCAACGATGTATATTTAATTATCTATAATGATATTATAACGATATTATTTTTAAAATTCGTTTGCTCTTTGCTTATTTCTTGTTTGCGATAATTTTGTAAGAGCAAAAATGTTCTAATCACGAATTTACGATCGATCCGCGTGTTCGTTGTGTGTTTTCAGTTATCAGTTTTTATTACGTCAGAATACAACTTGACCGTCTTTGTTAGAGTCATGTCGATTTTTTGTCTTTACACGATAATTATCATCAAGTATGTCGTTTTTGCGTTTAAATCAAAAGCAGTGAGTTTTTTTTTATTTCCAAGTTTTTTTACTCGCACGTAAAGCTGCGATTGCACGCACAAAACTCAAGCAAATCGGTTTTAATCAAGTCAATAATTAATTTTCAACGACAGATAATGAATGTGCACAACCAAATGCAAGAGGACTGGAAGATGACACGCGACAAGGTAGAAAACGATATACTAGAAAAAAACGCTCACGACAACCAATATTACATTATTCTTCTGTTCTGTAAGAAGCACTTCTTTACATAATATTTTTAAATCTTCCTGCGGAAGAGAAATTATTTGCTCTTTGATAATAACTACAATTATTTTTGTTGCACGCAAATTCACGAGGATCGTTCTTCTTGTAGCGTATATTACTTTTGTTATTATCGCTTTAACCATTGTGCAATTTCTTCCGATCATTCTTGACGCTGTCTCGCCGCTGGACAAACCTCGGCCACGCCACCTTCTTATTGCGGTGGAATACTTCGTTTCTCAGACCGAATACTTTTATCCCATGGTTCTGCACGAAATCGTATGCTTAGCGACGTGCGCCGCAATGCTATTCTCCACGTCGACGCAATTGTTATTATTAATATTTCACTCGTTCGGCTTGTTCAAAATCGTCAGGTGACGAAATCGAATCGCGCGTCGACAACGCGCGCGAGCACAAATTAACGTTGAGAATATCATTTTCAGACATCGAATACAGTACTGCATCGAGGACTGCGTGTTGCACGTACCGAATCCTGAGAAGGAACGCGCGATTTGTAGAGGGATAATACAAGCTGCGATCGCGCACAAAAGAGCTGTGCAGTTAGTATATCGCATTACTTTCTAATTTTGTTTTGCATATTTTGTTTGTTTGTTTGTTTGTTTGTTTTTTTTTTTTAATATAATATTTTCGTGATCTTTGAAGATTTTCCAGCATTATAGAAACGTTATTTAACTTGCCCTTCTGCATCATACTTATTCTCGGAGTAATATCATTGAGCATCAACGTATATGGTGTAAGATTTTTTTTATTTTTATTATTACATGTAGTAGAAAACGTGAAAACTTCCGTCGTTATAAAATTTTCTTCAGCAATATATTATTAAATGTTTATAATTATTTTCTTACTACATGGCAGATCCTTGAAGCTATTACAACGTCAAAAAACATGACAAACATACTACTGTGTGTTCGTGGTATAATGGGTATTCTAATTTACATGTTCGTGACAATGTGTATCGGACAGAAGATCACTGATTACAATAATGAAATGTTTACATTATTGTAAGTAAAATTTGATTTTTAAAATGTACAACAGCTGTGTTTTTTTTCTTGTTTTTATTTTAAGATACAATACCTCTTGGTATTTAATGCCGGTATCGTCGCAAAAACTATTCTTGTTTCTAATGCAAAAAACAAGCAAGAATTGTTGCATCACAATTGGATGTGTATTTGTGGCAAAAATGGAAAGTCTCGCCACGGTAAGAGATGCTATATATGAAGTAATAATTAATAAAAAATAAGTAATATTGTAATTAAGAAAATGCTATATATGAAACATTTGATTCATAGCCGTCGCTTTTTAAAAAGTATTTCTAACCTCGAAGTCTTTTCAGCTTCTGAACACTTCGCTTAGCTACATGACCATGATATACAGCTGCTCTCACTAATCATTTTTGACTTGAATTTTGCACGCGTCACTCAATATTTTTGAACAATATATAAAAATATTTAAACCCTGTGTGTATTCTAATTATATATGCATAACAATAATTATACGTATAATAGTACGTAAACAATTATTTTCTATTGTAAGTTGTGAGTCTGTGTTTAAACTAAAAAATTAAAAGTTAAAACTTAAAAAAAAATTACAAAAATATTATAGTTTTTACAACACCATTCGTGAAACAGAAATTACATACTTATAAGAAAAAACATATTACATGTATGATATACACATTATTTAAGTAATTGTGTCGGAATGTGTTGGAGTTTGAGATAATTTTGTGCGCGTGTGTACAAAAGATACGTCACTATAATTTGTCGTCAAACCTTGGTGCGCAGCAAATTCGTCGATTTTCATTTTATCTCTATAGCGTTCGATGGTTCAGAACGAACTGTTCGGTCGTTCGACGCATTTCCGAACGTGGTTGGCAACCGCGCAGGTGCGAAAAATATAACAAATGTGCGAAGACATAGAGTAACATTATCACGGAATGGAGATGATAACACTTCGAAGAGCACTTTAGATAATTTAAGTAATTTATGTAATTTAGATTATGTCCGCTCTGTATATTGCACACCTATTACGGTAAGTGTCAGCAAAATTCAATAAAAAATATTTTCTAGCGCTCGTACTTCTTCGCAAATTATTTAAACCTAAATTGCAAAATTACGAACCCAGTCTGGGGGTGATGAGAATACGCGTTTCTCGAGTTTTTGTAGTTGCATTTTATCCGTAGCGCAGTATGCATTTGGTCGAAGAACATTACAACACAACAATCGATGTAGCTTTTTCGAAAGCGTTGGGCATTTGGCCTCACGATAGATCGCAATTTGTTCTACTGCGAAATTTACTGGTTATTTTAGTACTTTTACCGTATCTTTGTCTACAGGTAAACAACGTCTATAAATTAGAGCTAGAACTTTACGATATCGAGCTTGTATTTATTGTGCTTATCGACTTTGAAAATTTTATGAAACAACAAAACCATTCCGAACTGATTTATCGTTGATTTTCTCGGTTTCGTCACACTTTCAGTACTCAGTTTTTATTACGACGGAATACACTATGACTCTCTTCGTTAGAGTCATGATAATTACCTGTCCCTCTACGATGATCGCCATAATGTATGTCACTTTTACGTGCACCTCGAAAGTTGTGAGTTAATTCTAAGATTATACTTGAGCAACTTACAGTTATACAGTAGTTTTGTTTCGGCATTGTTGCGAGTGACAGTTGTGTATAAACAAACGTTTTTTTTTTTTTTTTCAACGACAGATGCTAAATCTGCACAACCAAATTCAGGAAGACTGGACGTTACTGCGTAACAAGTTAGAGATTGATATTTTACAAAAAAATGCTCACGACAACCAATTTTACATTTTTATTTTGTTCTGTAAGAAGCTTTGCACTTTGTTTTATATTCTCTCACTAGAAAAAAAAAAAAAAGATGATTTATTCTCAAGTGTAATGCAACAGAGTTGTCGTTTAATACTTACATTGTTAATCTGCAACACATCTGTATAAAATACTTACGACACATTTATATCGCGTGTGCATAATACAATAACGACTAATTTTTTCGTATTTTATAGTCTACAGCGTTTTGATCGTTGTTGGGACAATTGTAATTCAATTTTTTCCGGTTATGCTCGACGTTGTTTTTCCACTGGAGGAACCTCGATCGCAGAAGCTTCTTATCATGGTGGAATATTTTGTTTTTCACGATAAGTACTTTTACACAAAAATACTGCACGAACTCGTGTTCATTGCAATCCTCGTGACGGTAATATTCTCCATGGGAACGCAAATATTAGTACTCGCTTGTCATGCTCTGGGCATGTTCAAAGTCGCCAGGTGATTTGTCATTTACGTTAACAATTTGCAGTTCTGAATTCTAGTTAGAAATATTTTCAGGCATCGAATAGAATACTCCATCGAGAAGTGCGTGTTGAACGTATTGAGACCTGAAAGGGAACACGCGATTTGTAAGAAAATAATGCATGCCATAATCGCACATCGCAGAGCCTTGGAGTTAGTATGTTATATTTTTTATGTGTATTTTTTTTTTTTTTTTTTTTTTTTTTTTTTTTTTTTTTTTTTATTTATTTATTTTTTTTTATCAACGGTCATTCGCACTCATTTATATATGTTAATATAAGACACACACACACACACAATATAAAGTAAAATAAAAAACTCATAAATGAATCGACTGTGTTATTTTTGAAAAGAGGACGACGATACTTGAAATTATCTGAAATTTTTTTTTCTTTTCTTTCCATGTTTAAATCTTCGCTTAAGAATGAATATCCTCGAGCGTCATCTCTCTATTGTGTTGCACGAGATATAATATTTGAATTTCAACAAAGAATGTCCTTTTATTCAAGAATTCCATGATAATCTTAAAGGTTTACTCACGTTATCGTATCGTCATTTGATGAACTATACTGCTGCGTAATTTTTCTTATAATAATATCGTTGACCATCAATTTGTACGGCGTAAGTAAATTTCTTACAATAATATACACGTACAGTCGGCGTCAATGAATCGTTTTGTGGACGCGGGAAGCTAGGGGTAAGAGAGACGGTATTCCCTAGGAGTAAGTACTGCCAACGGGCGCCGCACTAACTAACTGTAGCAGATTTCGATTAATTGACCAATTACAGTATTTACTGCTAGGGAATACCGTCCCTCTTACCCCTAGCTTCCCGCGTCCACAAAACGATTCATTGACGCCGACTGTACATATATTGAGATATATGATTGTGCGCATGTCTCACAGTTTTATTAGATGTCGTCAAAATTTGTAATTTGTGATATTTGGCAGATAATCGAAGCAACGACGATGTCAAAAAATTTGGACAGCCTATTTTTATGTATTGTGCTTACTTTTGGACTTTTAGGTTCTATGTTTTTAGTATTTTATTTCGACCAGAAGATCACCGACAGCCATAGCGATATTTTTCACATAACGTAAATATTTTGAACGTTTTCTCTGCCCATATCTCGCGATAATAAAATTAAATTCCGTAATTTATTTTTCGCGGTCGTAAGAAAACTTGGAATTTTTTATTATTCATTTTTTATTTTTTTAGTTTTTTCTATCTCGAACCAATTCGTTTACAAGAGATTGTTTATTGCGTTTGTAGTTATAGTTTCCATATTCTCAATTCACTCTTTTAAGATACGCTACGTCGTGGTACTTGATGCCCGTGTCGTCTCAAAAACTCATTCTGTTTCTGCTTCAAAACACTATAAAAGAATTTTACGTGAGGCTTGGCTACGTGTTTATATCGAAGATGGATAGTTTCGCCACGGTAGGAAATGTCACATGTAAACGCGGAAAAGAAAAATATCTCGTATTTTGTTTTTACTAAAGCGTGTATATAAACTCTAAAATATATCTTTCTAGATCTTAAACACTTCGTTTTCCTACGTCGCCGTGATGTGTACTATCAGTCAGAAATAATTTTTAGCACACATACATATACCTGCGTATAGTTCTCAATACATGTAACTTCGGATAGTATTTGTAAAGATACAAATAGTAACTATGTATTCGCATACCTGATTGAACCACTAATATAACAATAATTTACAAAGGAGAAGAATTCGAGTTGCGGGATAAACTAATTTTGTGAATAACGTCAAAAGTACTTAATACTTTGTTTGCAATGTAAGTAAGTGCCGACTAATAAAACTCTTACTCTTCTTCTGTAGAGAACCATATGCGCGAAAATTTATTTAAAAAAACACCAAAACGAAATATGTAATTTTACAAAAACATTTATGTCGAAAACTCGCTTGGAGATGCACGCAGTTTAAACTGTTGCACGCGTTCAAGAATTTTTAATGCCGGTGCATTCGAACATTCGTGCGCGTCAAATAGATCGAGATGCTTCTCGGTAACGCGTACGGTATTTCTCGCATTGTTGAATCTTATCAAGCTCGTAGAAGCGGATCCGTTGTTTAGCATTCGGCAGTCGAAAGATAACTGTTCGATCACTCGACAAATGACAAACCGCGGGTCGTTGACTGCGCATGTGCGCGAAAAATAAAGAAATTGCACAAAGGATATAGACACCGTTATTAGACCGCGACAAGACGTGAAACTGATACACACCAGGTTGAGGTAATCGTCGCTCGGAAAGTATCGATTGCGAATTTTTGTTGGAATATCATTTCGATAAGTATCGCGTATACAAATAATAGCTGCAAGTGTCGGTTTCGCAACGAAATATATAACATCGGAACTATATTCAAGCGTTTATCGTTATTTTCACTTATTTAATAATTAATATATATTGCGGAAGAGATCGCATACGTGGTTTTAGATTTTTGTCACGAGTTACAGTTCATCCTCGGTGCGGATATGCATCAGAGCGACGAACTTCGCCACGCGAGCAACAAAATTTTCATGAAGGCAATGGGTATTTGGCCGCGTGAGAAATCGCGATTGGCATTGTTGCAACGTCTGCTAATTACTATGTTAACTGTGCCGCATATTTGCATGCAGGTAACAAGGCGCGTCCATTTGCCGAAACGACGCAAAACTGGATACGCTTTTGCGATATTATTTTTGAAAGTTGCGCTCGCTTTTGGCCTTTGTGAATTTTATGAAATTACCGAAAGATTGAATACTCTCTTTAATAATCTCTCTCTCTCTCTCTCTCTTTCTCTCTGATTTATTTTATTAATTTCAGTTAGCAGTGTTTATCACGACACAGTACAGCATGACTCTCTTCATTAGAGTCATGTCACTTACTAGTCCTTTTATGTTAATAGTCGCGACCTACTACGGGTTTTTGTTTGAGTCACAAGCTGTGAGTCATCTATGAGTTGCATCGCACAGCACATTAATTATTGAGTTTCTATTTTTGCTCGCTCTCGCATTCTTTCTTTGGCATTAATTACTGAATGTTTAATACGGAACAGATACTAAATTTGGACATACTGATCCAAGAAGACTGGAAGATAATACGCGATAAGATAGAAAACGACGTTATTCAGTGCAGCATTCGCGACAACCAATTTTACTTTTATCTTATGCTCTAGAATCACATTTTTATATCGTTGTTTTCAAGTTAACAAATGGTAAAATTTGTCAACTTATTTAAATCTTTTCCTAAAGTAAAACAATTTTTAAAGCTCGTTGAAAGTTAAACCAATATATAAGGCCTTACGAGCCGTTTCCAAGATGTTGAGCGGAAACTGTACGTGTATATATATATATATATATATATGTACATATGCATACACATGTAACAAATTCAACTTGTAAATTTTCAACTTGTAAAAACTCCTGGCGGAGGAGTTTTTTTCGCAATATTTTTAAAAATTAGTTAGTTAGAGGGGTAACCGGGGTCTGTGTCATATGTGAGATGCAAATCCAGCATCCCGTATGAATTTAGGAATTGAGATTTCAATTCAAAAAATACTCACTTGTAAAAATTTACAAGTTGAATTTGTTACATGTGTATGCATATGTATATATATATATATATATATACACGTACAGTTTCCGCTCAACATCTTGGAAACGGCTCGTAAGGTATATTGGTTTTTTTTTATATATTGGTTTTTCTTAAAGTACTTGCTTTTCAACAATTTCATTTATTACACAAACATTTCTATCATGTACTTTGCGTAAATAATAAAAATCGCCACTTGTCACACAGAAATTCACGTCCGGTCTGTTTTTCGCAGCGTACGTCGTTATTGGCTTTAGCGTTGTGACCTTTTTGCAATTGCTTCCGGTTATCCTCGACGTTGTCCTGCCGCTGGATGAGCCACGTCCGCGCAGCCTTCTCTTGACGATGGTATATTTTGTTTCTCAGAATCAGTACTTTTACATCTCGGTAGCGCACGAATTCGTGTTCTTTTTGATGCTCTCGATACTGTTCTTTGCCGTAACGGGGCAAACGTTAGTGTTCGTTCTTCATTCCTGCGACATGTTCAGACTCGCCAAGTGAGTAATATCGCGGTAAATTACACCGGCGATCGCGAATTAAAAAGTTTGAGATTTTTTTTTTTTTGCAGACATCGTGTGCAATACTCCATCGAGAATAGTGTGTTGTACGCGCCGAATTCTATAAAGGAACACGTGATTCGCAAGAAAATAATGCACGCCGCAATTGCGCATCGCAGAGCCCAGGAGTTAGTATACTTATACACCAGAATTACTGCGGGTTTTTGTTTTATAAAAATAATTAACTATAATAACTATAATAACTTATACATAACATTTTGAAACAAACAACAATATTTGACAAGCAGCGTCTGTGTTACACGAGTTTTTTCATCGCTATGTGGATTTTGAATAGCTGTTAACTCTCATATTCAATATTTATGTACTTTTAAAGGTTTTCCAACGGTATAGCGTCATCGTTAAATATACCGCTTTGCATAGTAGGTGTTCTTAAAATGCTATCATTGAGCATTAATTTGTACGGCGTAAGTACAGTTTTTTTACCGCAATACCGAAAACACAAATATACTCAAATGTAACCTTCAACGTTATAAATAATCTTCTCATAAGTAATCAGCGAGAATGTTTACTGTTTACCCCAAATTTTAATACATTCAGATCGTTGAAGCGGCGGTATCGAAAAACATGGAGAACATGATAGTGTCCGCTGTTCCTGTAATTGGACTTTTATTTTTTCTGTTTATGGCAATGTACTTTGGGCAGAAAATTTCCGACTGCAATACCGAGATTTTTAACGTTCTGTAAGTATATATATATTGAATTCTCATTCTTGCGTTTGTCTTAAGATATTCTTAAATTTACTCAGTTCTCTATATTCAAGCATGTCTTCTATAATAAAATGTGTGTTTCTTCATACTTGATTCACAATTTTAAGATGCGGCACGTCATGGTACTTGATGCCAGTATCGTCGCAAAAACTTCTCTTGATTCTAATCCGAAAAACCACCAGTGAATATTACTTGAGGGTCGGATTTATATTCGAAGGAAAAATAGAAAATTTCGCCATGGTGAGAGAAAAGCTAAAAATAAAACGCGATCAATCTCGCAATTATATGTGCGTATAAATTTAGGTTCTTTTCAGCTCGTAAACGCTTTGCTGTCTTACGTCACTGTCATGTACAACTGCGCTAATCAGTCATAGTTTAACAGGCTCGAACTCTCATAGTCCTCACTAGTTTTAGAACATTAATAATCACAAACGATTACAAAACTTTATGAATTTATTTACATGGTTACTCGCATGTACACTTTGCTGTTTCACATTTACGAACAAGAATAAAAGCGTGTAAAATAGAATAAACTTCTTCTGCATACAGGGCTTTCTACAATGAGATATTAGTAATGTATATATATATATATATTAGTAATAAATCAGAAGTCCAAAGCAAAAAATTGACCAATCACAGTGTCAAATCACAGAAAAAGAATCAATTGTGATTAGTCAATTTCTTGCTTCTGACTTCTGATTTATTACTAATATCTTATTGTAAAAGGCCCTTATAAAAGTTGATCGTATTTCAGATCGCCACCTAATAAAAACAAAATTATTACATACATTTTTATCTTTTTGCGGATGTCAAGTGATGCACGCATACATTGTCTCCGAAGGTTACACATAATCCGCAACAGATATGCGACACACTTAAAACAGTTACGTTCGTGATACTTTTCGAAGCTTGCAGCGAGATCGATTCGTCAATTTGTGATTCCGCAGTGTTCAACGTCTGGTAAGACACTGTTTCGTCGTCCGATGTATGACAGAGCGAGGTTGTAACTGCGCAAGTGCGTGGAAGAAATTGCGCGATAGTATAGACCGCAATTATCACGCAACAAGGCGTAAACTACACTTTGCGGCGCTTAAGATAATCTTTTCGAGTTTCTCAGAAAACTTCTGTTCAAGAAAAATTCAAGTGCACGATGGATGTTGCGAGAAATGACCAGTCATTTATTACAATATATTTTACTGCACTTGTCACGTTTCTCAGATAATTTAATAAAAGGGAGATATACAAATATTGTAGAATTATAGTCCGATCGTGTCACGTGTGTCTTCCGATGTCGTTCAGTCGCACTTTGTCGGTGGTGCAACCACACAATGAGTTCAGAGGAGGAACATTGTTATCATCATAGAATCAATAAAACGGTCATGAAGGCATTAGGTATGTGGCCGTACGACAAATCTCGACTAATGATATTGCGACGTGTGTTAATTAGTATGTTACTTCTGCCGTATTTGTGTATGCAGGTAACAATGTATTTGATCTGCGCACCCATCAACAGATGCTATAGATAATAGATGATATCCGTGATGATCTGCGTGTTTTCAGTTCTCCGTTTTTATTACGACACAATACACAATGTCTCTTGTTGTCAAAGTTTTGGCGCTTGCTTCTCCTTTTCTTATAACAGTTGTGACATACTTTAGTTACATATTTAAATTGAAATCAGTGAGTCGATTTCCGCAAGTTCATCATTGTAAAATCTCTTTGCACTCTCGCACTTAAAAAGTGTCAGGTACTAAAAATAAAACGTTTGTTTGAACGATATAGCTATTACATATAAACATACAAATTCAGGAAGATTTGAAAATGCTCACTGACAAGAACGAAAACAATATCGTGAAAAGCAACGTTGCCGAAAATCAAAGTTACATTATTCTTGCGTTTAGTAAGAATCAATATTAAATGAATTTCAATAATTTCACGTTGTCATTATTTAATCTGTTCTTTATGTCTTATGTAGCGTACAAATGTTTTGTCCTTATCGGTTTGGTCTTGTTACAATGGTCTCCGACTATTCTTGATGTTATCTTACCGTTAGATCAGCCTCGTCGACGCACTCTTCTTCTGACAGTGGGATATTCATTTTCACAGAATAATTACTTTTACATCAGAGTACTGCACGAATTCGTGTTTGTAACACTTTGCGTAACCACGATGTTTGCCACGTCGGCGCAGATGTTGATATTTGGTTTTCACATTTTGTGCTTGTTTAAGATCGCCAGGTGAAATGACAATTGAAGAAAATCGACATCAAAACACTATCCAAAATTAAAAGTTTGGAATTATTTTGCAGATATCGAATAAAATACAGTCTTGAGGATAGTGTGTTCCACGCGCTAGATTCCGCGAAAGAACACGCACTATGCAAGAGAATAATGAATGCCGTAATTGCTCACCGCAAAGCCATCGAGTTAGTATAACGCATTGTTGCGCTTTCGACGATAGATTTCTTCTCATTCATCTCGTTTCCGTGATTTTGAAGGTTTTCTACCGTTGTAATGACATCATGGAACAAGTCATTTTGCGTTATGGTCACTCTTACGGTGTTAACACTAAGCGTCAATTTATATGGTGTAACTCATTTGTTATTATGCAAAGCACAAACAATCAGCTACATTTGTATTATAAGAGCGTTTGCTGTCTACTAATCTTATTGAATTGCAAATCTTGTTACATGCAGATTGTTGAAGCCGCAATGTCAAACGACATGGAGAATGCTACGTTATATTTTCTTCTTCTGATAGGAATTTTGCTTTCTTTATTTTTATTTATGTACGTGCCACAGAAAATTACTAATTACAACAACGAACTTTTTAACGCAATGTACGTATAGCAACAGGGTTTTTACAAACTTTATGACGGTCTGATATACGACAATCGAGTCAATTTATTTTGTAGCGAAAATAGTTTTGGTAATTACATACTGTGTGACGATATACGTATACTTTACATAAAAATATTATATATATATATATATACGTTTTTTATTAGTAAATTGTATAGTATTAGGTCTTATAATGTATAAGCAGCGGTATTCAGTTTTTATAAAATTTAAATTCTGTTCATAATATATTTATAGAAGTTTTTCTCGTAAAAGTGTTTTTTTATCTTTGTCTTAATTTTAAGATACGATACATCGTGGTATTTGATGCCCGTATCGTCTCAAAAACTCATTTTAGTTCTACTGCAAAAAACTGGCAAAGAGTTTTACCTCAAGATCGGTTTTCTTTTTGAGGGAAAGATAGAAAATTTCGCTATGGTAAGAAAAATTTTTGAATATGTAAAAATATTCTAATCGGTCTTAAGTCAAATATGTGTGAATTCGAAAATATTTTTTTAGCTCCTGAATGTTTCGCTTTCTTACGTTACCATGCTGTATAACTGCTCTAAGAAATGACGTCCAGTCATTTGTTTACATTTTTATACTCATAATATAAAACAATATTCAGCTTATAGTATTCACTATTTTTTAGTGATATTCGTCGTACTGTGTAAATCTAGTGTACGTATGTATGTTTATCTACATAGATGTATGAGTTTCTCTTCCTTTTATGGTTAAGAGTTTTTACAATTTTTTACAATTTGGTACGTGTGGTTTGTAAAATACACCGTTTTTAATTGTCTTTACATTCAATATACACTTTCTTTCGGCTATTCGTGATCGGCTAGTGCTTTTGGATAAAGTTCGGCAAAAGGATCACTTTATTTCGGTGGAATATTTTTTTACACAAACTAAGTACTCTTACATCACAGTACTGCATGAAATCGTGTTTGTGATTGTAACAATGGTTTACACCATAACCGCAAAAGTACTAGCTGTTTTTTGTACACGTATAGCATGTTAAAGATCGCTAGGTGAATGACCAAAATATTCGCACTGATTACAACGTTTCGAATAAGGGATGGAAATGTTTGTAGATATCGCACTGCTCTTCTAAGACCAATGTGTCGCACGTGTGAAAGTCCACTCAAAACTAAACGATCTGCAAGGGATTGATGCATTCTGTAAATGCACAACGTAGAGCCATCGAGTTAGTATGTTGCTCTAAAATGTATAAAAGTATAGTAAATCTTTTGTATATTTATATATGTTATCACTTGTGGGCGTGATGTTTATGACAAGTGTAATTTGAACTATGTTAAAGATTTTTTAAGTTATTGTTTAAATATTAAGTTATTGTTTAAATATTCATGTATTATTCGCTAGTTACACAAGATATTTTCTCATTTTGAAGCTTTTGCAACATTCTAGTATCGACCTTTAACGAAACCTTTTACTGCATTTTTGTGTTTTTGGTAATATTGCTAAATATCAATTTATATGGTGTAAGTGAAGCTTCTATTGTAATATGAAAAACGTAAATTCACTGTGTTGTATTAAGTATTATTTTTCTGTTATTAGATATTGTAAAACGTTTAACATATGCACAGGTCGTTGAAGGAATAATGATGTCGAAAAATGTGGAGAATGTTTTGTTATGTACTGGTATTTTGCTAGGACTCTCGTCGTATCTTTTACTAATGATGCACTTGCTTCAGAAGATCCACGAATATAATAAAGAATTTTTTACCATTATGTAAGTTACGTACGTACATTGATTTTTTTGTTATTTTTAAACAAAGTGACAATACTTAGGCACGTGTATTTTGGCGAGGTGTTAAAGTTATTTTTTATGAGAAATTTCCGATCGTTCTAAGCCACTTATGTTACAAAAGTTTTTTTTGCGAAAAGGTTTTACTGCTTTTTGCAATAATAAGATGCGATAAGCAATCTTGCAATTATATAGTGTGCGTATAAATTCAGATTTGTTTTCAGCTCGTAAAAGCTTCGCTGTCTTACATCACTGTCATGTACTACTGCGCTAATCAGTCAGAGCTAAGCTTGTACTTTTATAGTCGACACAAGAAGAGACACTGTTTATAACACTAATAATCACAAACAATGAAAAAACTTTATGAATTTCCTTACATCGTTATGAAATTACTTACATTGTTACTCGCATGTACAATTTGCTGTTTCACATTAACGAAGAAGAATAAAAGCGTATAAAATAGAATAAAAGTTTTCTGCATAAAAATTGATCGTATTTCACTTTACTAACTAATAAAGAAACAAATTTATTAAATAAATTGTCGTTTTTAGCGGATGTCAAATGACGCACGCACACATTGTCTCAGATTTTTGCACATAATCCGTAAAAGATATACTGCACACTTAAACCAGATACGTTTGTGACACTTTTTGAAGCGTGCAGCGAGTTCGATTCGTCAATTCGTGATTCCGTAGTGTCCAACGTCCGTTAAGACACTGTTTCGTCGTTCGATATATGACAGAGCGGAGTTGCAACTGCGCAAGTGCGTGAAAGAAATTGCGCGATAGTATAGACCGCAATTATCACGCAATGAAGCGTAAACTGCACTTTGGGGCGCTTAAGATAATCTTCCTGAGTTTCTCAGAAAAATGCGACTATTGTTTGAAATAAACTCAAATGCATGATGAATGTTGCGGAAAACGACTAGTCGTTCAATAAAATACATTTTACCGCACGTGTCACGTTTCTCATATAAGTTTAAAAGGGAGATATACAAATATTATGGAATCATATCCCAATCGTGTCACATGTGTCTTCCGATGTCGTTCAGTCGCACTTTGTCGGTGGTGCACACACAATGAGTTCAGAGGAGGAACATTGTTATCATCATAGAATCAATAAATCGGTCATGAAAGCATTAGGTATGTGGCCGTACGACAAATCTCGACTAATGATAATGCGACGTGTGCTAATTAGTATGTTACTTGTGCCGTATCTGTGTCTGCAGGTAACACTGTATTTGATTTGCGCATCCATCAACAGATGCTATAGATAATAGATGATATCTGTGGTGATTTACGTGTTTTCAGTTCTCCGTTTTTGTTACGACACAATACACGATGGCACTTTTCGTCAAAGTTCTAGCGCTCGCTTCTCCTTTTGTTATAACAGTTGTGACGTACTTTACTTACATATTCAAATTGAAATCCGTGAGTCGATTTCCGCAAACTCATTAGTGTAAAATCTGTTTGCATTCTCGCTCTCAGCCAGCATCAGTTACTTAAAATAAAACGTTTGTTTGAACGATATAGCTATTACATATAAACATACAAATTCAGGAAGATTTGAAGATGCTGATTGACAAGAACGAAAACGATATTGTGAGAAGCAACATTGCCGAAAATCAAAGTTACATTATTCTTGGATTTAGTAAGAATTACTATTACATAAAGTTTAATATTTAAACATTGCCAATTAATTAATTTGCTCATTATGTCTTATGTAGCGTACAATTGTTTTGTCCTTATCGGTTTGGCCGTATTACAATGG
Organism: Pseudomyrmex gracilis; assembly: GCF_002006095.1. Classification (NCBI taxonomy): domain Eukaryota; kingdom Metazoa; phylum Arthropoda; class Insecta; order Hymenoptera; family Formicidae; genus Pseudomyrmex; species Pseudomyrmex gracilis. The sequence goes on along the minus strand of NW_018020802.1, from coordinate 136,267 downwards.
TCTCCGATTATTCTCGATGTTATCTCACCGTTAGATCAGCCGCGTCGACACACTCTTCTTCTGACAGTGGGAGATACAGTTTCTCAGAATAATTACTTTTACATTAGAGTATTACACGAGTTCGTGTTTGTAACACTTTGCATAACCACAATGTTTGCTACGTCGGTGCAGTTGTTGATATTTGGTTTTCACATTTTGTGCTTGTTTAAGATCGCCAGGTGAAGTGACAATCGAAGGAAATCGACATCAACGCACTATCGCGGAAATTGAAAGTTTGGAATTATTTTGCAGATATCGAATAAAATATAGTCTTGAGGATTGTGTGTTGCACGCAGTAGATTCCGCAAGAGAACGCGCACTATGCAGAAGAATAATGTATGCCGTAATTGCTCACCGGAAAGCCATCGAGTTGGTATATCGCATTGTTGCGCTTTCTCACGGTAGATTTATTCTCATTAATGTCGTTTTCATAATTTTGAAGGTTTTCTACCGTTGTAATGACATCATGGAACAAGTCATTTTGCGTTATGGTTACCCTTACGGTGTTAACACTAAGCGTCAATTTATATGGTGTAACTCATTTGTTATTATGCAAAGCACAGTCAGCTATATTTGTATTATAAGTGCGTTTGCTGTCTACTAATCTTATAGAATTGCAAATCATGTTACATGCAGATTGTTGAAGCAGCAATGGCAAACAACATGGAGAATGCTACGTTATATTGTCTTCTTCTGATAGGAATTTTACTGTATTTATTTTTATTTATGTACGTGCCACAGAAAATTACTAATTACAACAACGAACTTTTTAACGCAATGTACGTATAGCAACAGTGTTTTTACAAACTTTATGACGGTTTGATATACGACAATCGAGTCAATTTATTTTTAGCGAAAATACTTTTGTTAATTACATACTGTGTGACAATATACGTATTCCTTACGTAAAAAACTATATATATATATACTTTTTTGTATTATTAAATATATTATTAAGACGTAAATTTTATAAGAAGAGGTATTCATTTTTTATAAAATTTAATTTCTTTTTAAAATATTTGTATATTAGTTTCTTTTGTGAATATAGTTTTTTCATCTGTGTTTTACTTTTAAGATACGATACATCGTGGTACTTGATGCCCGTATCGTCGCAAAAGCTCATTTTAGTTCTACTGCGAAAAACTGGCAAAGAGTTTTACCTCAAAATCGGCTTTCTATTTGAGGGAAAAATAGAAAATTTTGCTATGGTAAGAAGAAATATTGAATATGTAAATTTAATTGGTCTTAATAATAATTGGTAATGTTAAGTGGTCTTAAATCAAATATGTGTGAACTCGAAAATATTTTTCTAGCTCCTGAATGTTTCGCTGTCTTACGTTACCATGATGTATAACTGTTCTAACAAATGACGTCTAGTCAGTTGTTTACTTTTTTATACTTATAGTATAAAATAATATTTAATTCATAGTATTCACTATTTTCTAAAGACATACGTCGTACTGTGTAAATCTAGTGTACGTATGTAAGTTTATCTAGATAGGTGTATGGGTTTCTTTTTCTTTTATGATTAAAATGTTTTACAATTTCTTACATTTTTCTACAATCTGGTACGTGTGTTTTGTAAAATACGCCGTTTTTATTATTGTCCTTACAATCGTTATACAATTTCTTTCGGCTTTCCTTAATCTAGTCTTGTCTTTGGATGAAGCTTGGCAAACAGATCTTTTTATTTTGGTGGATTACTTTGTCACACAAACTAAGTACTGTTACACCACAGTACTGCATGAAATCGTGTTTGTTGTTGTGATTGTAACAATGTTTTTCGCCACAGTCGCACAAATACTATAGCTTTTTTTCACATTTATGACATGCTAAAGATCTCCAGGTGAATGACTATTTTACTCGCACTGGGTACAACATTACGAATATGGGATGGAAATGTTTGTAGATATCGAATACAATGCTCTTTTAGAACCAGTGTGTCGCACGTGTCAAAGTTCAATTAGAACCAAGCGATCTGCAAGAGATTGATACATGCTGTAAATGCACATCGTAAGTTTATCGAGGTAATATATTGATATAAAATGTGTAATAGTATAGTATAGTTTTCTTATTTATATATTATCCGCTAGATACATGAGATATTTTATTATTTTGAAGGTTTTGCATTATTATAGTATCGACCTTTAACAAAATCTTTTACTGTATATTTGTGTTTTAATATCAATGAGTATCAATTTATATGGCGTAAGTGAAGCTTCTCTAGTAATATGAAAAACGTATAAATTTACTTTGTTATATTAAGTATTATTTTTATGTTATTTTATATTGTTTAACGTATGCATAGGTCGTCGGAGAAATAATGATGTTGAAAAATGTAGAGAATGTTTTGTTGTATATTGGTATTTTGCTAGGACTCTCATTGTATCTGTTAGTAATGATGCACTTGTTTCAGAAGATTCACGATTATAATATCGAATTATTTACCATCATGTAAGTGCATTGATGTTTTTTTTATTTGAAAAAAAATTGACACTAATTAGGCACGTGTAATTAGGCACGGTGTTTAAGTCATTCTTTGCGAGAAATTTTTCGTTACTCTAAGCTACTTTTTTCACAAGAGGTATTTTTGAAATCTCACGAGACGTGACGTTTTGTGCAGTGTAACTACAAGTGTCTACTTTCACCTTCGGTCAACGAATAAAAATAACAGTCATAAGTTACTAAAAATAAATTACTAAAAGTAAATCGCGATCAATCTTGCATTTATATAATGTGCGTATAAATTCAGATTCTTTTCAGTTCCTAAACGCATCGCTGTCTTACGTCACTGTCATGTACAACTGCATTAATTAGTCATAATTTAGCAGGCTCGTACTTTCATAGTCCACACTAGTCTTAGAACACTAATAATTACAAACAATTAAAATACTATGTGCATTTACTTACATTGTTATGACTTTACGTACATCATTACTAGCATGTACAATTTGCTGTTTCATATTTATAAAAAAAACTAAAATCAGCAAATTAGAATAAAATTCTTCTGCATAAGGGTTGATTGTAATTTAGATCACCACCTAATAAAAAAAAAAAAATATTGATTACAGTATTACCTAAATTTTTTATTTCTTGCGGATGTTAAATGATGTACGCACACATTGATTGTTACACATAATTTTACACATAATTTGCAACAGATATGCGGCACACTTAAAACAGTTACGTTCGAGACACTTTTCGAAGCTTGGAGCGAGATCGATTTGTCAATTCGTGATTCCGCAGTGTTCAACGTCTGGTAAGACACTGTTTTGTCGTTCGATGTATGACAGAGCGGGGTTGGAACTGCGCAAGTGCGTCAAAAGAGTTGCACAAAAGTATAGACCGCAATTATCTCACAATGAGGCGTAAACCACACTTTGCGACGCTTAAGATAATCTTCCAGAGTTTCTTAGGAAAGTGCTATTACTATTAGTTAGAAATAAATTCAAGTACACGATGGATGTTGCGAGAAACGACCAGTCGTTCATTAAAATATATTTTAGCGCACTTGTCACGTTTCTCAGATAATTTAATGAAAAAGGAGATATACAAATATTGTAGAATTATAGTCCGATCGTGTCACGTGTGTCTTCCGATGTCGTTCAGTCGCACTTTGTCGGTAGTGCAAACACACAATGAGTTCAGAGGAGAAACATTGTTATCATCATAGAATCAATAAAACGGTCATGAAGGCATTAGGTATGTGGCCGTACGACAAATCTCGACTAAAAATATTGCAACACGTGCTAATTAGTATGTTACTTGTGCCGTATATGTGTATGCAGGTAACAATGTACTTGACTACGCACCCATCAACAGATGCTATAGATAATAAATGATATCCGTGTTGATCTGGGTGTTTTCAGTTTTCCGTCTTTGTTACAACACAATACACGATGGCTCTTTTCGTCAAAGTTTTGGCACTTGCCTGTCCTTTTGTTATAACAGTTGTGACGTACTTTAGTTACATATTCAAATTGAAAACTGTGAGTAGATTTCCGCAAGCTTATCATTGTAAAATCTCTTTGCACTCTCGCACTTAACAAGTGTCAGGTACTAAAATTAAAACCTTTGTTTGAACGATATAGCTATTAAATATAAATATACAAATTCAGGAAGATTTGAAGATACTTATTGACAAGAACGAAAACAATATTGTGAGAAGCAACGTTGCCGAAAATCAAAGTTACATTATTCTTGCGTTTAGTAAGAATTACTATTACATGAATTTTAATATTTATTTCACGTAGTTATTTAATTAATTTGTTTTTATGTAGCGTACAGTTGTTTTGTCCTTATCGGTTCGGCCATATTACAATGGTCTCCGATTATTCTTGATGTTATCTCACCGTTAGATCAGCCTCGTCGACGCACTCTTCTTCTGACAGTGGGATATTCATTTTCACAGAATAATTACTTTTACATCAGAGTACTGCACGAATTCGTGTTTCTAACACTTTGCATAAGCACGATGTTCGCCACGTCGGCGCAGTTGTTGATATTTGGTTTTCACATTTTGTGCTTGTTTAAGATCGCCAGGTGAATTGACAATTGAAGGAAATCGACATCAAAACACTATCGAAAATTGAAAGTTTGGAATTATTTTGCAGATATCGTATAAAATACACTCTTGAGGATAGTGTGTTGCACGCGGTAGATTTTGCGAAAGAACACGCACTATGCAAGAGAATCGTGTATGCCGTAATTGCTCATCGTAAAGCCATCGAGTTAGTATTGTTGAAATGTATTGTTGCGCTTTCGACGCTAGATTTCCTTTTATTTATTTCGTTTCCATGATTTTGTAGATTTTCCACCGTTGTAATGACATCATTGAACAAGTCATTGTGCGTTATAGTCTCCCTTACGGTGTTAACATTAAGCGTCAATTTGTATGGCGTAAGTAAATCTTTTGTTATTATGCAAGGCAACAAACAGTCAGCTGCGTTTGTATTACAAGACCGTTTGCTGTATATCAATTTTATTGAATTGCAAATCTTGTTACATGCAGATTGTTGAAGCAGCTATGTCAAACAACATGGAAAATGCGACGTTATATTTTCTTCTTCTGATAGGAATTTTACTGTATTTATTTTTAGCGATGTATGTGCCACAGAAAATTACTGATTACAACAACGAACTTTTTAACGCAATGTATGTATAGCAACAGCGTTTTTACAACCTTTTAGACGGTCTGAAATGCGAAAATCGAGTTAAGTTATTTTATACCGGAAAGTTTTGATAAGTACTTAATGTGTGACAATACACGTATTCTTTACATAAAAAATTTGTATATACTGTTTTTATTTGTTACTTGTATATTATTAAGTCGCATGTTGTATAAGCAGCGGTATTCATTTTTTATAAAATTTACTTTGTGTCCATAATATTCTTATATAAGTTAGTCTCGGAAAAATGTTTTTTTATCTTTCTCTTAATTTTGTAAGATACGATACGTCGTGGTACTTGATGCCCGTATCGTCGCAAAAACTCATTTTAGTTTTATTACAAAAAACTGGCAAAGAGTTTTACCTCAAGATCGGTTTTATATTTGAGGGAAAGATAGAAAATTTTGCTATGGTAAGGAGAAATGTTTATTATGCAAAAGTACCCTAATTAATTTCAATTCAAATATGTGTGAACGCGAATATATTTTTTTAGCTCCTGAATGTTGCGCTGTCTTACGTTACCATGATGTATAATTGCTCTAACAAATGACGTTTAGTCATTTGTTTACGTTTTTATACTCATAATATAAAATAATATTCTCCTCGTAATATTGAATATTTTTTAATGACATTCGTCGTACTGTGTAAATCTGGGGTACGTATATATGTTTATCTAGGTAGGTATATAGGTATATTTCTCTTTATTTTATGAGAAAAAACAAAAACAAATAGCCATGATAAAAAAAATATTCTTTTAGGTAGCAAGAATCGACTGTACTTCAGATATATACATAGTTAGTCATATATTATAAATAATACTATCGTAACAAAGTTTTTATGTATGTATACACAACTATTTATGTACATACAAGAGCAACAAATAAAACAGAGTAATTATATGCAAAGACTTCTGGCAATTAAGTGATTACAACTGTATAATATTGCACGTATATGTATGTGTGTCGAAAAGTTAAGTGTGTCAATTATGTGTAACGCAAGCGCAAATACTCGTGTCAATATTTACATTCGATTTTTATATTAGGACACAGTGTTATATACTATTATTATTAAATCTTATGAATTTTTAAAGCAACAGATCATCGTTGTGTGATTTCGATCTGTTTGGTGTGTATCTTTCGACGGTTGAGAAGCGACTATTCCGCAATTTGATATGTTGCACAGTGCGAATGCAACTGCGCAGATGCGAGAGAAATAAAGAATTTGAGCGAAGACACGCACTATTGTCATTCCATAATGAGGTATAAAATATTTGGCATCAATTGAAACATTTGTATTTTGCAAACCAACGCGTACGAAAATCAATTATATCGTATGGGTTTGCTAGGTTAGAAGAATACAGTATTTGTGAGGTCATTAGCAAGAGACGGAATGAATTATTTTAAATCATACTTGTTTATATATATATTTGTTTTGGAACTACTTCAAAATAGTGTAACTATCTCTCTCTCACGGAATTTTCTACAATCTGGTACATGTGTCTTGTAGGATACGCCGTTTTTATTATTGTCTTTACAATCGGTATACAATTTCTTTCGGCTGCTCATAATCTAGTTTTGCCTTTCGATGAAGCTCGGCAAAAAGATCTTTTTATTTTGATGGATTATTTTGTCACACAAAATAAGTACTCTTACACCACAGTACTGCATGAAGTCGTGTTGTTGCGATTCTATTTAACAATGTTTTACACCACAACCGCACAAATATTGCAGCTTTTTTTTACATTTATGGAATATTAAAGATCGCCAAGTGAATGACCAAAATACTCGCACTGATTACAACATTACGAATTAAGGATGGAACTGTTTGCAGATATCAAATACAATAATCTTTTGAGATTATGTGATGTCGCACGTCACAGTGTGATGTCAAAGTCCAATCAAAATCAAGCGATCTGCAAGGAATTGATGCATGCTGTAAATGCAAATTGTAGTAGAGCCATTTAATTATTACATTGCTATGAAACGTGTAATAGTATAGTATATTTTTCTTATTTATATATTTTATTACCTGTGGTCGTAATGTTTGTGACAAGTGTATTTGAACTATTAAAAAACTTTTTTAAGTCATTGTTTAAATATTCACGTATTATCCGTTAGTTACACAAGATATTTTCTCATTTTGAAGGTTTTGCAATATTCTAGTATCGACCTTAAACGAACCCTTTTTCTGCATTCTGGTGTTTTCAGTAATATCAATAAGTATCAATTTATATAGCATAAATGAAGCTTCTGTTGTAATACGAAAAACGTAAATTCACGATAGTATATTAAATATTATTTGTATGTTATTATATATTGTAAAACGTTTAACGTATGCATAGGTCGTTGAAGGAATAATGTTGAAAAATGTGGAAAATATTTTGGTATGTATTTGAATTTTGCTGCGACTCTCGTCGTATCCTTTATTACTGATCCACTTGTTTCAGGAAGTCCACGATTATAATACCGATTTTTTTACCATAATGTAAGTACGTGCGTAAATTGATGTTTTTATTATTTGAAAACAATTTGGCACTAATTAGGCACGTGTGATTAGGCACGGTGTTTAAGTCATTCTGAGTAAGAAATTTCCGATTGTCAAAATCAAGTTTTTTTACAAGAATGTTTTTTTTTCCCGAAACGTTTTCACTGCTTTTCGCAATTGTAATATGAGGAACGTCGTGCTACTTGATGCCATCGTCGCAAAAACTTCTTTTGTTTTTAATGCGAAAAATTACGAGTGAATATTGTTTGAGGGCTTTATATTCAAAGGAAAAATAAAAAAGTTTGCCATGATGAGAGAAAAGCTACAAATAAAACGCGATTCATTTTGCAATTATATAGTGTGCGTATAAATTAAGATTCTCTTCAGCTCGTAAACGCTTCGCTGTCTTATGTCACAGTCACGTATAACTGCGCTAACCAGGCATAGTTTAGCTGGCTTGTACTTTCATAGTCCACACTAGTTGTAGAACATTAATAATCACAAACAATTAAAAACCTCTATAAAGTTACATCGCTATGAATTTACTTACATCATTACTCGCTAGTACAATTTGGTGTTTTACATTTACGAAGGAGAACAAAAACGTGTAACAATAGAATAAAATTCTTCTGCATAAGAGGTGGTCGTATTTCAGATAGCTGACAAACAAAACAAAAAAAGTATTGAGTACATTCTTATCTACCTTTTTATTTGTTTGCGGATGCCAAATGATGCACGCACACATTGTCCTAGAATTTTACACATAATCCGCAACAGATATGCGGTACACTTACAAACAGTTCCGTTCGTGACAATTTTCGAAGCTTGCAGCGATATCCATTCGTCACTTCGTGATTCCGCAGTGTTCAACGTCTGGTGAGACACTGTTTCGTCGTTCGATGTATACCAGAGCAGAGTTGGAACTGCGCAAGTGCGTGGAAAAAATAGCGCGAAAGTATAGACCGCAATTATCACGCAATAAGGCGCACTTTGCGGCGCTTTAGATAATTTTTTTATGTTTCTCAGAACAATGCGACTTCTGTTCGAAAAATTCAACAGCACGATGAATGCGAAAAAAACCTAGTCGTTTATTAAACTGTATTTTAGCGCACTTGTCACATTTCTCAGGTAATTTAATAAAAAAAGAGTTATACAAATTTTGTAAACTTTTATTCCGATCGTGTCACGTGTGTCTTCCGATGTCGTTCAGTCGCACTTCGTCGGTGATGCAAACACAATGAATTCAGAGGAGGAACATTGTTATCATCACAGAATTAATAAAACGGTCATGAAGGCATTAGGTATGTGGCCGTACGACAAATCTCGCCTACTGATATTGCAACATGTGCTAATTAGTATGTTACTTCTGCCGTATCTGTGTATGCAGGTAACAATGTATTTGATTTGCGCACCCATCAACAGATGCTATAGCTAATAGATGATATCCGTGTTGATCTGCGTGGTTTCAGTTTTCTGTTTTTGTTACGACACAATACACGATGGCACTTTTTGTCAAAGTCTTGTCGCTCGCCTGTCCTTTTGTTATAACAGTTGTGACGTACTTTAGTTACATATTCAAACTGAAAACCGTGAGTCGATTTCCGCAATCTCATTAGTGTAAAATTGTTGTGCACTCTCGCTTTCAGCTAGCGTCAGTTACTAAAAATAAAACGTTTGTTTGAACGATATAGCTATTAAATATAAATATACAAATTCAGGAAGATTTAAAGATGCTAAGTGACAAGAACGAAAACGATATCGTGAGAAACAGTGTTGCCGAAAATCACAGTTACATTATTCTTGCGTTTAGTAAGAATCAATATTACATGAATTTCAATATTTACACGTAGCCATTTAATTAATTTGTTCTTTATATCTAATGTAGCGTACAGTTGTGTTTCCCTTATTGGTGCGGCCGTATTACAATGGTCTCCGATTATTCTTGATAGTATTTCACCGTTAGATCAGCCTCGTCACCATACTCTTCTTGTGACAGTGGGATATTCAGTGTCACAGACTAATTACTTTTACATCAGAGTACTGCACGAATTCGTGTTTCTAACACTTTGCGCAACTACGCTGTTCGCCACGTCGGCGCAGTTGTTGATATTTGGTTTTCACATTCTGTGCTTGTTTAAGATTGCAAGGTGAAGTGACAATCGATGAAAATCGACATCAATGCACTAACGAGGAAATTGAAAGTTTGGAATTATTTTGCAGATATCGAATAAAATACACTCTTGAGGATAGTGTGTTCCACGCGCTAGATTCCGCGAAAGAACACGCACTATGCAAAAGAATAATGTATGCCGTAATTGCTCATCGTAAAGCCATCGAGTTAGTATAACGCATTGTTGCGCTTTCGACGCTAGATTTCCACTCAATCATCGCGTTTCCATGATTTTGAAGGTTTTCCACCCTTGTAATGACATCATGGAACAAATCATTTTGCGTTTTGGTCGCCCTTACAGTGTTAACACTAAGCGTCAATTTGTATGGTGTAAGTAAATTGTTGGATATTATGCAAAGCATAAACAGCTATGTTTGTATTACAAGAGCGTTTGCTGTCTACTAATCTTATTGAATTGCATATTTTGTTACATGCAGATTGTTGAAGCAGCAATGTCAAACAACATGGGGAATGCTCCGTTATATTTTCTTCTTTTGATAGGACTGTTACTTTATTTATTTTTAGCGATGTATGTGGCACAGAAAATTTCTGATTGCAACGACGAACTTTTTAACGCAATGTACGTATAGCAACAGTAATTTTACAAAGACGGTGTGATATGCCTTAATCGAGTTAATTTATTTTATAGCAGAAATAATTTTGATAATTACATATTGTGTGACAATACACGTATTCTTTACATAGAAAAAACTGTATTTACCTTGTTTATTTATTAATTGTATATTATTAAGTCGCATATTGTATGAGCAGCGGTATTTATTTTTAAAAAAATCTAATTTTTGTTCATAATATTTTTATATATGTTTGTGTCGTAAAAATGTTTTTTTATGTTTGGTTTAATTTTAAGATACGATACATCGTGGTACTTGATGCCCGTATCGTCACAAAAACTCATTTTAGTTCTACTGCAAAAAACTGGGAAAGACTTTTACCTCAAGATCGGCTTTATATTTGAGGGAAGGATAGAAAATTTCGCTATGGTAAGAAAAAATGCTGAATATGTAAAACTATTTTAATTGGTCTCACTTTAAATACGTGTGAATTCAAAAATTGTTTTTTTTAGCTCTTGAATGTGTCGCTGTCTTATGTTACCATGATATATAACTGCTCTAAAAAATGACGTCGAGTCAGTTGGTTACGTTTTTATACTGCTAGTATAAAAACATATTTTACTCGTAATAGTCAATTACGCACGGAATTTTCTACAATCTGGTACGTGTGTCTTGTAGGATACGCCGTTTTTATCATAGTCCTTACAGTCAATGTACAATTTCTTCCGGCTGTTCTTGATCTAGTTTTGCCTCTGGATGAAGGTCGGCAAAGAGATCTTTTTATTGTGATAGAATATTTTGTCACACAAAATAAATACTCTTACATCACAGTACTGCATGAAATCGTGTTTGTTGTTGTGATTGTAACAATGTTTTACGCCACAACCGCACAAGTAGTACAATTTTTTTTCACATTTATGGCGTGTTAAAGATTTTTTAAGTCATCGTGTAATTATTCATGTATTATCCGCTAGTTACACCAAACATTTTCTGATTTTGACGGTTTTGCAACATTCTAGTATCGACCTTTAACGAAACCGTTTGCTGCGTTCTTGTGTTTTTGTAATATCACTAAGTATCACTTTATACAGCGTAAATGAAGCTTCTGTTGTAATACAACAAACGTAAATTCACTGTATTATATTAAATTTTATTTTTGTGGTATTATATATTGTAAAACGTTTAACGTATGCTTAGGTCATTGGAAGGAATAATACTGATGTTGAAAAATGTGGAGAATGTTTTGTTATGTATTTGTATTTCGCTAGGACTATCGTCGTATCGGTTACTAATAATGCACTTCCTTCAGAAGGTCTACGATTATAATACCGAATTTTTTCCCATAATGTAAGTATGTGTGTAAATTGATGGTATTATTATTTAAAAACAATTTGGTATTATTTAGGTACGTGTGATAAGGCAAGGTGTTTAAGTCATTCTGAGTAAGAAATTTCCGATGTCAGAACCCAATTTTTTTACAAGAATGGTTTTTCTAACGAAACATTTTCACTGCTTTTCGCAATTGTAATATGAGGCTATTTGATGTTAGTATCGTCGCAAAAACTTCTTTTGTTTCTAATGCAAAAACCACAAGTGAATATTACTTGAGGGTAAGCTTTATATTCGAAAGAAAAATAAAAAAGGTCGTCATGATGAGAGAAAAGCCAAAAATAAAACCTGACCAATTTCGCAATTATATAGTGTACGTATAAATTTCGATTCTTTTGAGCTCGTAAACGCTTTGCTGTCTTACGTCACTGTCATGTACAACTGCGCTAACCAATCAGAGTTTAGCAGGCTCGTACTTTCATAGTCCACACTAGTTTTGGAACACTAATAATCACAAACAATTAAAAAACTTTATGAAGTTAGTTACATTCGTATGAATTTTCTTACATCGGTAGTCGCAAGTACAATTTGCTGTCCCAAATTAATGAAGGAGATAAAAAACGTGTAAAATAGAATAAAATTCTTCTGCATAAGAGTTGATCGTATTTCAGATCACCAACTACTAAAAAAAAATTTCTTAAATTCTTACCAAAATTTTTATTTTTTCGCGAATGTCAAATGACGCACACATTGTCTCAGAATGTTACACATAATCCGCAACAGATATGCGACACACTTAAAACAGTTACGGTCGTGACATTTTTCGAAGCTTGGAGTGAAATTGATTCGTCAATTCGTGATTCCGTAGTGTTCAACGTCTGGTAAGACACTGTTTTGTCGTTCGATCTATGACAGAGCGGAATTGGAACTGCGCAAGTGCGTGAAAAAAGTTGCACGAAAGTATAGACCGCAATTATCTCACAATGAGGCGTAAACCACACTTTGCGACGCTTAAGATAATCTTCCTGAGTTTCTTAGGAAAGTGCTATTACTATTAGTTCGAAATAAATTCAAGTACACGATGGATGTGGCGAGAAACGACCAGTCGTTCATTAAAATATATTTTAGCGCACTTGTCGCGTTTCTCAGATAGTTTAATAAAAAGGTAGATATACAAATATTTCAGAATTATATTTCGATCGTGTCACTTGTGTACACCGATGTCGTTCAGTCGCACTTTGTCGGTGGTGCAAACACAATGAATTCAGAGGAGGAACATTGTTATCATCACAGAATTAATAAAACGGTCATGAAGGCATTAGGTATGTGGCCGTACGATCAATCTCGGCTAATGATATTGCGTCGTGTGCTACTCAGTACGTTACTTGTGCCGTATATGTGTATGCAGGTAACAATGTATTTGACTACGCACCCATCAACAGTTGCTATAGCTAATACATGATATCCGTGTTGATCTGCGTGGTTTTAGTTTTCCGTTTTTGTTACGACACAATATACGATGGATCTTTTTGTCAAAGTCTTGTCGCTTGCCTGTCCTTTTGTTATAACAGTTGTGACGTACTTTAGTTATATATTCAAATTGAAAGCCGTAAGTCGATTTCCGCAAGTTCATCAGTGTAAACTTTTTATGCACTTTCTCTCATAGCTAGCGTCAGTTACTAAAAAATAAAACGTTTGTTTGAACGATATAGCTATTAAATATGAACATACAAATTCAGGAAGATTTGAAGATGCTAAGTGACAAAAACGAAAACGATATCGTGAGAACCAGCGTTGCCGAAAATCACAGTTACATTATTCTTGCGTTTAGTAAGGATCAATAGTACCTGAATTTCAATATTTACATGTAGCCACTTACTTAATCTGTTCTTTATGTCTTACGTAGCGTACAGTTGTGTTTCCCTTATCGGTGCGGTGGTATTACAATCTCCGATTATTCTTGATGTTATCTCACCGTTAGATCAGCCTCGTCGATGCACACTTCTTCTGACAGTGGGATATTCTGTTTCTCCGAATAATTACTTTTACATCAGAGTATTGCACGAATTTGTGTTTGTAACACTTTGCGCAACCATGCTGTTCGCCACGTCGGCGCAGTTGTTGATATTTGGTTTTCACATTCTGTGCTTGTTTAAGATCGCCAGGTGAAGTGACAATCGATGAAAATCGACATCAAAGCACTAACGAGGAAATTGAAAGTTTGGAATTATTTTGCAGATATCGAATAAAATACAGTCTTCAGGATTGTGTGTTGCACGAAGTAGATTCCGCGAAAGAACACGCACTATGCAAAAGAATAATATATGCCGTAATTATTCACCGTAAAGCCATCGAGTTAGTATAACGCATTGGTGCGGTTTGGTCGCTAGATTTCTTGTCATTGATATTGTTTTCATGATTTTGAAGGTTTTCCACCGTTGTAACGACATCACTGAACAAGCCATTTTGCGTTATGGTCGCCCTTACGGTGTTAACACTAAGCGTCACTTTGTATGATGTAAGTAAAGTTTTCGGTATTATGCAAAGCACTAACAGTCAGTTATGTTTGTATTACAAGAACGTTTGCTGTCTATTAATTTTATTGAATTCCAAATTTTGTTACATGCAAATTGTTGAAGCAGGAATGTCACATAACATGGAGAATGCTACGATATATTTTGTTCTTTTAATAGGACTTTTACTGTATTTATTTTTAGCTCTGTATGTGGCACAGAAAATTTCTGATTGCAACAACGAACTTTTTAACGCGATGTACGTATAGCAACAGTGTTTTTACAAACTTTTATACGGTCTGATATGCGATAATCGAGTCAATTTATTTTATTTGCGGAAATAGTTTTGATAATTACACACTGTGTGACATTATATGTATTTTCACATAAAAAATATTATATATATCTTATTTAGTTTTAAATTGTATAGTATGAAGTCACATATATAGTATGATTAGCGGTATTCAGTTTTTAAAAAACTTAATTTTTGTTCATAATATTTTTATATAAGTTTGTGTTGTAAAATGTTTTTTTCAGTTTTCTTTTAATTTTAAGATACGATACATCGTGGTACTTGATGCCCGTATCGTCACAAAAACTCATTTCAGTTCTACTACAAAAAACTGGAAAAGAGTTTTACCTCAAGATCGGCTTTATATTTGAGGGAAAGATAGAAAATTTTGCTATGGTAAGTAGAAATGCTGAATATGTAGTTTAATTGGCTTCAATTTAAATATGTGTGAATTCGAAAATGGTTTTTTAGCTCTTGAATGTGTCGCTGTCTTACGTTACCATGATATATAACTGCTCTAACAAATGATGTCCAGTCAGTTGGTTACGTTTTTATACTCAGAGGACAAATTAATATTCAACTCGTACTATTCAATAGTTTTTAATGACATTTATGTGTATCTAGAAAGTTGTATGGATTTCTCTTTATTTTATGGTTAAGAGAAAAAACAAAAACAAATATCAAGATAGAACAAAATATTCTTTTACATAGCGAGAATCGACCGTACTTCAAATATATACATAGTTAGTCATGTAGTATAAATACTATTTATCGATCCACAATTTTTATGTATTTATACACAATTATCCATGTACATAAAAAAGCATCAAATAAAATAGAGTAAGTATACGCAAAGATTGCTTGTAAAGAAGTGCATGAATACAACTGTGTAATATTATACATACGTATATGTGTTGAAAAGTTAAACGTGTCAAACGTGTGTAACGCAAACGTAAATATTCGTGTCGAAATTTCCATTCGATGTAGGTATATACCAGAATACAGTGTTATACACTATTACCATTAAATAATGAATGAAATTTTAAAGCAACAGATCGTCGTTGTGATTCTGATTCGTTTGGTGTGTAGCTCTCGACGGTTGAGAAGCGACTATTCCGCAATTCGATATGTCGCACAGTGCGAATGCAACTGCGCAGATGCGAGAGAAATAAAGAAATTGAGCGAAGACACGCACTACTGTCATTACTTAATGAGATAGAAAATACTTGGTATCAATTCAAACATTTTTTTCTATTGCTGAAAATTATTGAGTGCGATACATTTTTGATCTTTGTATACCCTTAGTGTCGCTATGATCTTTCTCCGCACTAAAAAGTTTACACAGAAAGACAGATAAGAATCGCGAAATGTGATCTGATCGCGTCGCAGTGTTCCTCGATTTTTTGTTCAGTCGTGGTTTTTCTTGCGGTACGACATGAATTCAAAGAGTGATCTGATCTATGTAATTACTGAGGCTTTATTGAGAGCATTAGGTATCTATCCTCACGATAAATCGCAATTAGTGTCGTTACAGCGGGTATTAATTATTATGTTGACTGTGCCACATCTTTGTCTGCAGGTATGTTTTCGTGTTTTTATTTNGTTCTGTAAAAACAACACAACGTTTATATTTTCAAGTTTACAGTAGTCACATTATTGTGAAAGTTTACTTTATTTGTTGTTGCGACTCTTTCCACGTGCAGAAAACACAACGAGACGTTTTGATTTCAGTATTCAGTGTTTCTTACAACCCGGTATTCCATAACTCTCTTTATTCGAGTTGTGTCATTTGCTTGTCCATGTTCGCTAGTAACCGTGATTTACGTCTTCTTCACATTCAAATCGCGAACTGTGAGTCACTTAAATCAATTTTCTCAACCTACGATTACGTACGGATCGTGTCGCACTNTTTCTCAGCGAGCGTTAAACAAATGAACGTTTTAATGACAGATATCAAATATGGACGACAAACTCAAAGCAGACTGGAAGATGTTACTCAACAAAATGGAAAGCGATATTTTGCAAACCAACGCGTACNAAAATCAACTATATCTTATGTTTTTGCTCGGTTAGAAAAATACAGTATTTTTGGAGTCATTAGTAAGGGAATAAATTAGTTTCAATTTTATACTTGTTTATATATATATATATATATATATGTTTTGAAACTACTTCAAAATAATATACCTATTTCTCTTACGGAATTTTTTACAATCTGGTACGTGTGTCTTATAGGATACGCCGTTTTTATCATAGTCCTTTTAGTCGGTATACAATTTTTTCCGGCTATTCTTGATCTAATCTTGCCTCTAGATGAAGCTCGGCAAAGGGATCTCTTTATTTTGGTGGAATATTTTGTCACACAAAATAAGTACTCTTANACCACAGTACTGCATGAAATTGTGTTTGTTGTTGTGATTGTAACAATATTTTACGCCACAGCCGCACAAGTACTACAATTTTTTATTCACATTTGTGGCATGTTAAAGATCGCCAGGTGAATGACCAAAATACTCGCACTAATTATAACATTTCGAATTAAGGATGGAAATGTTTGCAGATATCGAATACAATGCTCTTTTAAGACCAGTGTGTCGCACGTGTCAAAGTTCAATCAAAACCAAGCAATCTATAAGGGATTGATGCATGCTGTAAATGCACATCTTAGAGCCATCGAGTTAGTATATTCCTATAAAATGTGTAATAGTATAGTATATCTTTTTTATTTATGTATTTTATTACTAGTGGTCGTGATGTTTGTAACAAGTGTAATTTGAACTATTTTAAAGATTTTTTAAATTATCGTTTAAATATTCATGTATTATCCGCTAGATACATCAGATATATTATTATTTTGAAGGTTTTGCAACATTATAGTATCGACCTTTAACGAAACCTTTTGCTGCGTTCTTGTGTTTTCGGTAATATCAATGAGTATCAATTTATATGGCGTAAGTGAAGCTTTTGTTGTAATACGAAAAACGTAAATTTACTGTGTTATGTTAAGTATTATTTTTGTGTTANTATATATTGTAAAACGTTTAACGTATGCATAGGTCGTTGAAGGAATAATGATGTCGAAAAATGTGGAGAATGTTTTGTTATGTAGTGGTATTTGGCTAGGACTCTCGTCGTATCTTTTACTAATGATGCACTTGTTTCAAAAGATCCACGATTATAATGCCGAATTTTTTACCATCATGTAAGTACGTGCGTATATTGATTTTCTTGTTATCTGAAAACAATTTGTCATTTAGGCTCGTGTAATTAGGCAAGGTGTTTAAGTCATTTTTTATGAGAAATTTTCGATCGTTCTAAGCCACTTTTTTCACAATAGTTTTTTTTTTCACGAAAAGTTTTCACTGTTNTTTGCAATTATAAGATACGGCTCGTTGTGGTATTTACTGCCAGTTTCGATGCAAAAGGTCATTTTGTTTTTACTGCAAAGAGGCAGCAAAGATTATTATCTTAAATTCGGTTTTATATTCGAGGGAAAATTGGAAAATATTGCTATGGTAAGACATCTTTCGTGAAAATCAACGATGATTGGTTTCATTACATGGGTGCGGGTGTGTAATCTCAAAGTGTTTTTTTTTTTCAGCTCATGAATGCTTCTCTGTCTTACGTTTGTATGATGTACAACTGCGTGTACTCATAATTCTCACTACACTTGTATCCGGAGATCAGANTTTGTACGAATATCATTGAACACTATGTATGCTTATTACTTTGTATGTATTTAATGCAATAAATATTCATGTGTATTTCTTTACTTCTTGCTTACAAGAATAGCACAGATAAGGAAAACAGTTTTGATAATGAACAGCGTCCTTTTCTAGCAAGTTGAACGTGCTTCGGATACAATTTTTATAAATTGGTTGCTAAGTAAACTTTGATTTTGTAACTTCCTCATAAGTAAACAATTGACGATTAAATTAATATATAGACCACTGGTAAAAAAAATTGCATTTGTGTAACATGCCGCGGATTTGTGCGTAAGTAGCGTCTTTCTCTCACCTGTGGCCAGAACAGCGTTCTTCTCTGTTCGTTTTTCACACACAGTCACACAAATGTTTCGGGCGGAGCGAGATAACGCTCGCAGAGATAAAAAATTGTCACGGGAAGAAAATTTATACGACACGTACGTTTTTAAATGTATTTATACGATGAGGTGTAAAATATGTACAAGTGAATAATCTCGATTTCCAATAAGTAGACTTAAGGACGTTCTCCGACTACAGTGGTTAGCAACCTAAATACAGTGGTTAGTAACCTAAAATATCTCTTCTCATGAGTAAGTTTGTACTGCTGTAACAAAGGTAAGTTGAGCTATTCAGCACTGCTAAGACCCGCTTCCTCTGCGCAGAAGTTCAAAAATAGCTGCAGTACACAGCGCACATAAATCCAGCAAAACAAAAAAAACCCCCCCAAAAAAACAAAAAAAAGTTACAGTTTGAAAAAAAGGGTTGCTTGCCATATTATTCAAAGTCGTACTTTAATTAGGACACTCTTCACTACCACATACTTGTNTTTTATAAAAATCCTAAGAAAATTGTCGTCAGTAATTTTAAAAAACCCCACTTCACAAAGACTCAGCATAGGAAATCCATGTTAAAAATTGAAATGTAAATCTTCCATATTTTAGAATTTAACATTGCTACATTTGTTATCCAAACAGGCTACGTATAAATAGATTATAAACTATGTTACCGCAAATTTAAAGAAAAGAAAATCAATAATTCGGAGAACGTCCTTAAATGTTATGGCAGTCTTTTGCGTATTGTCTTATTCAGTTTGAAGCAGCAGGTCGTTATTGCATTCTGTTGGTATAGCGTTCGACGGCCGAGAAGAAACTATTGTATGAAACAAGCGTGTCTGGAGCGTGACTGCAACTGCNCAGGTGCAAAAAAACATACGTATTGCGCGAAGACACACAGCGATCGAGTAATATTATCGCGCAATGNGTCTCAACGGCGCTTCAAAGCAATTTAGGTAATTTTCATCTGTTGCTCGAACAAACATCGATCTCCAGTTTTTGCGTTAGAATAATTTTGATGTATTACATATCGCTCGGATATATTGAAACAATTATTGGTTATTCAAACTTTTTCTGCACGCACTCGTTGAGGTTTCTCAGACAATTTGAAGAATTGAGAGAATTGCAAACATATTTTTGCCACGCTTGCTTTGTCCGAGGTGGCTCTCGAATATTTTTGCGTCGTTCAGTTGCAATTTGTCCGTGAGTGAAACATGAATCTGACCGAAGATCATTTCTACGAGATCGTCAAAGTCTTCTTGAAGTCAATAGGTATATGGCCATATGACAAATCGCGACTTGTACTAATACAACGGGCGATGGTTTTGATTCTACTCGGGACATATCTTTGTATGCAGNTAATCACGCGTTTACTCATACACTTTTGAGACAAACGGAGTTATTTATTTATATTTTTTCTTTTTTTTTAATAATATTATTTTGAAACTCAGTTGGCGTGAATTTTTTGACTTGGCTACTTTTCTGAAAACGTACTGCGAGAGCGAATATATTCTGCTATTCTTATAAATTTAATTTCGTATACGTATTGTTTTTTTGTTTTCAGTTTTTAATATTTCTTACAGCACAATTTTCCATGACTCTTGTTCTTAGAGTTACGTCAACTATTTCTTCTTTTTTCCTAATATTCGTAGGATACATTTTGTATGTGTCCAAAATATCACTTGTGAGTTGTATTTTTTATTGTTATTGTGAGTTGTTATTGTTATTATTTGATCTATTCACAAGGCATACAACTGAACAGATTATTTCAATTTTTTTTTTCAAACGAAACAGTAATAAGTTAAATGTTAATGTTAATTTGATAAATGTTTGAATTATAGATGCTAGATTTGGACGTTCAGTTCAACAAAAACCGGAAAATGTTCCGTGATAAAGCTGAATACGATATTTTACAGGACAACGCGTTCGCCAATCGAATATACTTTGTTTTTTGTTCTTGTAAGAAGTGTTTTTGTATGTTGTATCTTGAAATTAATGCCAATCGAGAGAGAAAGACAAAGTTTTTACTTTGTATTGTGGAGAGTGGTTGATTAACATAATTTTGATTATATTAGATCAGATCTAATATAAAAACCTCATAGATTAAGAAAATAATATAATTATTTACATGTATATGTGTGTGTGGAAGTTCACATGCACAGTTAGATTTTTTTATGTCTTACAGTGTATGTTAGTACGAGCTTTGTTATTGTCGTCTGTCTGCAATTGCTTCCGATTATTCTTGACATTAATTTGCTACTCAATGAATCTCAACACACTCTTATTGTTCCGGTGGAATATTTATTTGTTTCTCAAGATAAGCACTTTTACAAAAAAGTGCTGCATGAATTCATGGCCATTTTTGTGGGCGGTATAGTGTGTTATTCCATACTAATGCAATATCTGCTGTTCGTTTCTCATTGTATTGGCGTGGTAAAAGTCGCCAGGTGATTGACACAAATGAATGTTATTTATAATAATCCTATTACAAATTAAAAAATATAAATATAATAATTTGCAGATACCGAATGCAATATTTTGTTAGAAATAGTGTTTTCCACGTACCAAAGCTTAATCAGAAACGCTCCATTTGCAAAGTGATATTGCATGCCGTAATTGTACATCGTGCAGTTCTGAAGTTAGTATATCATCATTTTTTTTACATTTTTTATAATTAAAGAGCAAGCCGAAATATATCGTATATTTTTTCTATCTACACTTTTGCCACTAATTGATTTTCTTTTCGATAAGAGACAGAACGCGATGTTATACTTAGCAGTATTAAGATTGTTCTAAGTTCCGAATTAAATTTTCACCAAGTATTGTATCCCGATAATGTATCCAAGTGATATTTTAATTGCTTCAAGAGAAATTCACAGTTATTATTTCTCTAATTTTAAAGGTTTTTCAAGACACTATTGACAGCTTTTAATGAACAATTTATCTTTGCATATGCAACGATAATAATCGCACTTAGCATCAATTTGTATGGTGTAAGTAAAACTTTTATCGTGCTACGCGAGACACATAGATATATTGATAAATAAGTATCTATGTGTCACTTTAGAATATTGTAGTATTATTATCGAGATAATATTACAACGTTTCTAAAAATAAGTAACACATACTGTTAGTATCTTCGGATAGATATGCAATTATAAATTTTCATAAATGCAGATCATTGATGCGGTAACAGTGTCAAAAGATAAGATCTCCGCAATTATATGTTTGGGTTTTGTAATAGGATATCTACTACTTTCGTTCATGACGTTGCATTTGGCACAGAAGTTCAGTGATCACAACACCGAATTTTTTACGGTGATGTAAGTACGTTTTCTATGTGTTAATTTGAGACTTTAATCAGAATTTTATATAAACGCTACTTCTTTATCTTTAACGCAATTGTAAGATACAGTACGTCGTGGTATTCGATGCCGGTATCATCGCAAAAACTCATTTTGTTTTTGCTGCAAAACGGCACCAAAGATTATTACTTCAAAACCTTTGTAGTTGAGGGAAAGATAGAAAACTTCGGCAAGGTAAGACACTCTCTCTATCCACATCTGACAATGGTTAATTTTGCTACAACGTGTTCAACCTCAAACCTGTTTTCTTTTAGATGATAACAGCTTCGCTATCCTACGTTACTGTGATGTATAGCTGTTTTAATCAATAATCTTAGTATTTCTGTACTCAGGACTCATTTTTTTATGAATAATCTTGTGAACGCTATACATGTCTATATATCTGTAAAATGTGTTACTTATCTTTAAAATGTTTACATGAAACATGTCAAATATACGATACAACTAAATGAGACCGTCGAATATGTGCTACGTAAAAATTTTTGTTCACCTGGAAGCAACAGGCTCGTCAGTTTGTTATTGCACTCTGTCAGTGCATCGCTCGACGGCTAAGAAGAAACTGTTCTGTCATTCGAAACCTCTCGATTCGCAGTTGCATAATGCGCAGACGCGAAGAAAAACTTCTGCGATGAGACACACAGCGACATTACAACCGCATGTGTTATCGCGATTAGAACCGCAATAACACTTTGCAGCAATTTAGGTAATTTTCAAACAAATATCGCGATCACGCGGTTTTCCTTTGGAATTTTATCAATATGTATCGCTCGAGTATTGCATTAAAAATACAACAGTAATTCAGCACAACTGTTTCGGGCGCTAGTCATTTTTCGCAAGATAATTTTGAAAAGAAAGAATTGCGAATATTCACTCAAGTTACGTCATTCTCGATGTATTCTGTCACTCAGTCGCAGTTTGTTCGTTGTTCAATATGAAACTTACTCAAGAACATTATTACAATACAACCACTAAATTCTTATTGAAGGCGTTAGGCATTTGGCATCATGATAAATCGCGATTCGTATTTTTGCAACGTGTGATGGTTTTATTGATACTTGTGCCATTTGCTTGCATGCAGGTAACAGCGGGATTTATTCGTATTACAAAAACAACACAAATTTACAAACTGACTTCGAGAAACTTTATAAAGCACATCATGGAACGATTATTGCAATACTGTTTGAATTATCGAATTTTTTTTTTTTGACGTTTGCAGTTCTCAGTGTTTTTTATAGAGAATTATACCATAACGGTTCTCATTAGAGCCATAGCAGTTGCTTGCCCGTGTATTTTAATGATCATGATGTACATTATTTTTGTTTTTAAATCCGACGTTGTGAGTAGCCGTCATTTTCCACGCGCAAGTAACAATTACACGTTCGAGTTTACAACAGGTATTAAATAAAATAAATGTGTTTTGATGTGACAGATGTTGAATATACACAAACGAATTGAAGAGGACTGGATGTTAATGCGTGACAATATGGAACACGATATTATACAAGAGAACGCTCACAGCGTTCATTTTTATCTTAGTCTTACGTTTTGTAAGGAATACCACTAACGTTGTGCATGTAAAGAATTGAAATCTCACACTCTTGATATTCTGTGAAACACTTACAAATAATAACTATATAATATCATTTCTTGCGCATCGAACTTTATGAAATCATTTTGTGTTTTTTCTATGTCTCGTATAGCGTTCACTTGTTTTGTCCTTGCCACTTTAATTGTTTTGCAATTTCTGCCGATTATTCTCGACGTTATTCTGCCACTGGACAAACCTCGTCAATTCAGTCTTGTTGCGATGGAATCTTTAGCATCTCAGAACAAATACTTTTACACCGTATTGATGCACGAGATCGTGTTTGCCGTGGTGTTTGCGGCGGTTACGTTTTCCACATCGATGCAACTAGTAGTACTGTTTTCTCACTCTTTCGGCATGTTTAAAATTGCCAGGTGATTGACAATTGTGTTGTTTGAGCGATTAAGATCACTAATAAAAATTGAAATGATTTACAGACATCGTATACGGTACTTGATTGAGGACAGCATGTCGCAGCATGTATCAAATTTCGAACACGAACGCGTCATTTCCGCGAAGATAAAATATGCGGTAAAAGCACACCGTCGAGCTTTAGAGTTAGTATTCAAATGCATTGTTGCGGCTTCTTGTATATTATATACTATTATCTTCGTTTTTACATACAGAAGTACAATATTATGTTTTTTTATCACATTAATTGACTATATTTCTAAAGCTGATTACTTAAGATTTTTACCTAAATTCTTCTGCACTTTTTATGAAAATGTCTCGTATTGCGCACTGATACCTTACTTTTTATTTAATACTTTCATGACGATCTTAAAGGTTTTCCAACATTGTAATATCGTCAATTAATGCTCCGTACTGCGTTATAGCTATTCTCGGAATGCTATCGTTGAGCATCAATTTGTTTGGCGTAAGTACAAAACTTTTTTACAACAACAAATATACTTATATGTGCGTATCAATGTAAAACTATTTTTGTTAGTAAATTGCACTTTTTAACATATGCCAGTTGGTTGAAGCGATAACGGTATCCAAAATCAATCAGAATGCAGTATTTTTTCTAATCACCGTGACAGGACAACTGGTTTATTTATTTGCGGCAATGTTAGTCGGACAGAGGATCACCGATTGCAATGACGAAGTGTTCAATGGAACGTATGTATTTAATTTATTTTGACTTTTCGTTGTTGTCATAAGTATAAGAATCTATTTATAGTATCAAAAGCTCTTTTTGTCTCCTTTTTTTACCATCTTTTCTACAAGATCATCTAACGTGGAATAGTTTTTATATTCTTAATTTCAATTTTAAGATACAGCATATCGTGGTATTTGATGCCTGTATCATCGCAAAAACTTCTCGTGTTTCTACTGCAAAAATCTGGCAAAGAATTTTGCATCACAATCGGTTTTCTAATTGTGGCAAAGATTGAAAATTTCGCTGCGGTAAGATGTAATGTACAAATAACGTGTATACGAAACAAATGTATGACATTACTCGTTCGTCTTTTTAGTTTATAAATGCTTCGCTGTCTTACGTTGCGGTGATGTACAGCTGCGCTCATTGAGAACATCGAGAACAAATTTTAAGATGACACTCGCAACACTCTGCATTTATTAATGTCAAATAATATGTAAGAAATATTACACCCCTTTCTGTATGTATATTTACATAAATACTCACGTGTGTCCACTATTTTTCATGTTTACAAAAAGAACGAGACAATACGTGAGTCATGTAAAATAAAATAATTGTTGTCGAATAGCTCGTTCACGTTACCATAGTTTGTCAAGTGTTGTACTGTGAACGTCAAATATAAACTACTTAGTTTGAAATAGTCTCTTATATATATATATATAAATCTTGCTAAGAAGTAGATTCGTCTTTTCGTGATTCCCTACCGTAGCGCACGACGGCCGAGAAGTAACTGTTCCGTCTCTTGGTAAATAACAAATTCCGGTTGCAACTGCGCAGGTGCAAAAACCACAGGACTTGTGCGAAAGATATACAGAGCAATTTATCGCGCATCGAGACGTAACTACATTACACATTACCGAGTAACTTAGATAATTTTCGTTCAATAGAAAAATATTGCGTGTAAGCGCGATCGTAAGAATTTTGTCAACATGTATCGCGCTAGTATTGCATTAAAAATACATCAGTATTGCGGTACAATCGTTTGGAACATTAGTCAGCATTCTCGGATAATTTGAAAGAAAAAAAAGTGCGAATACTGCGCTACAGTTACAACGTATTTCTCGATGTTTTCTATCGTTCAGTCGCAGTTCGTTCGTTGTACGATATGAATCTTATTGAAGAACACTACTATAATACAATTACTAATTTTTCATTGAAGATCTTAGGCATCTGGCATCATGATAAATCGCGACTAGTACTTATGCAGCGTGTGATGATTTTACTGATACTGATACCATATTTGTGTGCGCAGGTAACATTGATTATCTATATTGCAATGGAAACGACATAAACTTACACATTGGCTTCGAGAACCTTATAAAGCACATCATGCAACGATTATTGCAATATTGTTGGAATTATCGAACTTGTTTTTTGACGTTTTCAGTACGCAGTGTTTATTACAGAGAAATGTACTATGACACTCTTCGTTAAAGTCACAGCACTTGCTTGCCCGTCTACTGTACTAGTCATGAAGTACGTCGTTTTCATTTTCAAATCCGACGTCGTGAGTTGCCGTTATTACTCTCCATCAGCTATATTCTAGTTGCAGCAAGTAGTAAATAAAAAACATGTTTCAATGACAGATGTTAAATATACATAATCGAATAGAAGAGGACTGGATGTTAATGCGTGACAATATAGAACACGATATTATACAAGAGAACGCTCACAACTTTCATTTTTATCTTACTCTCGCGTTTTGTAAGGGCTAATGTTGTGCATAAGATATGAAATCTTGCACACAATATTGTATTTGTAAAACACAAATAATAACTATATAATCAGTTTCTTTGCGCATTGAACTTTATGAAATGGTATTTGTTTTCTGTACAGCGTTTGCTTGTTTTATTATTGCCACTTTAGTCTTTTTGCAATTTCTTCCGATTTTTCTTGACGTTGTCTTGCCACTAGATGAACCTCGTCAATGCAATTTTCTTGTGGCAGTAGAATACTTTGTTTCTAAGAATCAATACTTTTATATTATATTATTACACGAGATCATGTTTATTGTGGTATGCGTAACGGTGGTATACTCCACGTCAATGCAACTGCTAATACTCTTGTGCCACTCCTCCGGCATGTTCAAAATTACCATGTGAGTGTTAATTGAATCGTAACAAAAATAATCGTAAATAAAAGCTGGAATGATTTGCAGACATCGTATACGGTACATCACTTCAGATGACAGTGTGTTTCAGCATGTGTCCAATTCCGAAAAAGAACGCGCAATTTGCAAGAAGATAATGTACGCGGTAATTGCACACCGTCGAGCCCTAGAGTTAGTACTGTAATATTACGTAGTCTATTATTTTTGTATAATTGTTTTTTTTTTTTTTTTTTTTAATTGGAAAGTAATACAATATAAGTTTTCAACGGATGTATTTGTATTTTTATCCACTTGGTGGATATATTTTTTTTCTTTTGTACTTTTCTCAATGTTTTCCGCTCACTGTCTTATTTAAACTATTTAATTGCTATGTTACTTTTTTCTCAACTTTCACGACCATCGTCAAGGTTTTCCAACATTGTAGCATCGTCATTTAATGCGCCGTACTGCTTTATAGCTATCGTTGGAATAGTGTCGTTGAGCATCAATTTGTTTGGCGTAAGTAAGACGTTTTCGTAAAAAAAGTTAAAATTTATGTGTGTCTCAATATAAATTTATATCTATGACTAAAATGCACTTTATGATATATGTCAGATCGTTGAAGCGGTTACGGTATCCAAAATCCCTCAAAATGCAATATTGTACTTACTTTCCGTAGTAGGACATCTAATTTATATGTTTGCGGCGATGTTGGTCGGACAGAAAATCACCGATTCCAATGACAAAGTATTCAGTGCAACGTAAGTGATTACTTTGCTGTGACACTGATTTTACCATAAAGACGTTTTTTAATAGTAGAATTACTTTTGCTTTTCTATTTCAATTACTCCTTTTATACGATCGTGTAACATGGAACGTCTTTATATTCTCATTTTAATTTTAAGATATGACTCGTTGTGGTACTTGATGCCCGTATCGTCGCAGAAACTTCTCTT
The DNA here is from genome assembly GCF_002006095.1 of Pseudomyrmex gracilis. Classification (NCBI taxonomy): domain Eukaryota; kingdom Metazoa; phylum Arthropoda; class Insecta; order Hymenoptera; family Formicidae; genus Pseudomyrmex; species Pseudomyrmex gracilis. Next base: position 108,507 of record NW_018020802.1, on the reverse strand, counting down.
GTTTTTACTGCAAAAAACTGGCAAAGAGTTTTGCCTTATTATTGGCTATCTACTTGTAGCAAAAATAGAAACTTTTGCTACGGTAAGATTTATATTTAAAAAATCTGTTAAAAGTCTCAAACAAATCACGTTTCTCTTTCTTAGCTCTTGAATGCCTCGCTGTCCTACGTCGCCGTGATGTATAGCTGTACACATTAAGTTTATTAGTATGAATTTCTAAGACCTTTGCGACACTCAGCTTCAATTTTTGTCAAAAAATATGTAAAGAAAGAACTACATATTTCTCTATGTACTTTTGTCTACATACGTACTCGTGTGTGTTTACTACTTACCACATTTATAAAAGAAACTAGACAATTGAGTAAGTTGTGTGAAATGAAACATCGATTCGAAAAGCTCGTTAAACATACTTAATATAGTTTGTGAAATGTAATGTGAACTAGTATATAATACAATCTAGTCGATTCGAACTGTCACTTAGAAGCAGATTCGTTCTTTCGTGATTCCTATCCGTAGCGCTCGACAGCCGAGAAGTGACTGTTCGTCTCTTGGTAAATGACAAATTCCGGTTGCAACTGCGCAAGTGCGTCAGAATCAAAGGGGTTGTGCGAAACATAAAGAACAATATTGTCGCGCACTGTAACGCACCAATCTTTTACCGAGCAATTACGGTAATTTTCGTACACTAGAAAAATATCGCGTATAAGCGCGACCGTAAGAATTCTGTTAACATACATCGCGCTAGTTTTGCATTAAAAATAAATCGGTAATTCGCTACAATCGTTTGGAACATTAGTCAGCATTTTTGGATAATTTGAAAGAACAAAAAGAGCGAATACTGCGGTAAAAGTACAATATATTTCTCGATGTTTTCCATCGTTCAGTCGCAGTTTGTTCGTTGTGCGATATGAATCTTATTGAAGAACAGTACTATGATACAATTACTAATTTTTTATTGAAGATCTTAGGCATCTGGCATCGTGATAAATCGCGACTAGTACTTTTGCAGCGTGTGATGATTTTACTGATACTTGTGCCATATTTGTGTGCGCAGGTAACATTGATTATCTATATTACAATGAAAACGACATAAACTTACAGATTGACTTCGAGAATCGTACAAAGCACATCATTGAACGATTATTGCAATATTGTTGGAATTATCGAACATGTTTTTGTGACGTTTGCAGTTGTCAGTGTTTATTACAGAGAAATTTACTATTACACTCTTCGTTAAGGTCACAGCAATTGCTTGCCCGTCTACTGTAATAGTCATGAAGTACATCGTTTTCATTTTCAAATCCGACGTCGTGAGTTGCTGTCATTTCTCTTCATCAGCTATATTCTAGTTACAGCAAGCAGTAAAATACATGTTTCAATGACAGATGTTGAATATACATAAACGAATAGAAGAGGACTGGATGTTAATACGTGACAATATAGAACACGATATTATACAAGAGAACGCTCACAACTTTCATTTTTATCTTACTCTCGGGTTTTGTAAGGACTAATGTTGTGCATAAGATATGAAATCTTGCACTCATTATTGTATTTGTAAAGTATAAATAATAAGTATATAATCAGTATTTTTAAGCATCGAACTTTATGAAGTGGTATTTGTTTTCTGTACAGCGTTTACTTGTTTTGTCGTTGCCACTGCAGTCGTTTTGCAATTTCTTCCAATTTTTCTTGACGTTGTCTTGCCACTGGATGAACCTCGTCAATGCAATTTTCTTGTTGCAGTAGAATATTTTGTTTCTAAGAATCACTACTTTTATACTATAGTATTACACGAGATTATGTTTATTGTGATATGCGCGACGGTGATATTTTCCACGTCAATGCAACTGCTAATACTCTTGTGCCATTCCTGCGGCATGTTCAAAATCACCAGGTGAGTGTTAATCGAATCGTAACGAAAGTGATCGTAAATAAAAGCTGGAATGATTTGCAGACATCGTATAAGATACTTTACTTCAGATGACAGTGTGTTGCAACATGTGTCCAATTCCGAAAAAGAACGCGCAATTTGCAAGAAGATAATGTACGCGGTAAATGCACACCGTCGAGCCCTAGAGTTAGTACACTTTAATAGTCTTTTAATTTTATATAATTGGTCTTTTTTTTTTTAATTGGAAAATAATGCAATATAATTTTTTATCGGATGTATTTGTATTTTTATCTGATAGTTTAAAATATTCATTTTTTCTGTTGTACTTTTTTCAATGCTACTCGCTGACTGTGTTATTTAAAGTATTTAATTGCTATGTTATTTTTTTCTCAACATTTTCTCGACGATCGTCAAGGTTTTCCAACATTGTAATATCGTCATTTAATGCGCCGTACTGCTTTATAGCTATCCTTGGAGTGTTATCGTTGAGCATCAATTTGTATGGCGTAAGTAAGACATTTTTGTAAAGAAAGATAAAATTTATGTGTGTCTCAAGATAAATTTTTATCTATGACTAAAATACATTTTTTGATATATGTCAGATCGTTGAAGCGGTTACGGTATCCAAAATCCCTCAAAATGCAATATTGTACTTAGTCTCCGTATTAGGACATCTAATTTATATGTTTGCGGCGATGTTGGTCGGACAGAAAATCACCGATTCCAATGACAAAGTATTCAGTGCAACGTAAGTGATTATTTTGCTATGATACTGATTTTATCATAAAGACGTTTTTTAATATCAGAAGCACTTTTGCTTTTTTATTTCAATTACTTCTTTTATAAGTTTGTTTAACATGGAACGTCTTTATATTCTTATTTTAATTTTAAGATGCGACTCGTTGTGGTACTTGATGCCCGTATCGTCGCAGAAACTTGTTTTGTTTGTACTGCAAAAAACTGGCAAAGAGTTTGGCCTTACTATTGGCTATCTACTCGTAGCAAAGATAGAAAATTTTGCTACGGTAAGATTTATATAAAAAAACTTGTAAAGACCTCAAACAAATCGCGTTTCTTTCTTTTTAGCTCGTGAATGCTTCGTTGTCCTACGTCGCCGTGATGTATAGTTGCACACATTAAGTTTATTATTATGAATTTCTAAGACCTTTGCGACACTCAGCTTCAATTATTGTCGAAGAATATGTAAGAACTACATATTTCTTTATGTACTTTTATATAGATATGTACTTCTACATACGTACTCGCGTGTGTTTACTACTTACCACATTTATAAAAGAAACTAGACAATTGAGTGTGTGAAACGAAACATCGATTCGAAAAGCTCGTTAAACATACTTAATATAGTTTGTGAAATGTAATGTGAACTAGTATAAAATACAACCTAGTCGATTTGAACTGTCACTTAGAAGCAGATTTGTTCTTTCGTGATTCCTATCCGTAGCGCTCGACAGCCGAGAAGTGACTGTTCGTCTCTTGATAAATAACAAATTCCGGTTGCAACTGCGCAGGTGCATCAAAAACAGAAGAACATGTGGGAAAGATATACAGAGCAATTCATCGCGCATCGAGACGTAACTACATTACACATTATCGAGTAATTTAGATAATTTTCGTCCATTAGAAAAATATCGCTATATTGCGCAATCGTAAGAATTTTATCAGTATGTATCGCGGGAGTATTGTATTAAAAATACATCAGAGTAATTCGATACAATTGTTTCGAGCACTAGTCAATTTTTGCAGATAATTTTGAAAAGAAAAAATTCTATTCAATTAAGTCACGTATTTCTCGGTGTTTTCTATCACTCAGTCGCAGTTCGTTTGTTCAATATGAAACTTATTCAAGAATATTACTACAATAAAACTACTAAATTCTTATTGAAGGCGTTAGGCATCTGGCATCATGATAAATCGCGATTCGTACATCTGCAACGTGTGATGATTTTACTGATACTTGTGCCGTTTGTTTGTATGCAGGTAATACAGTACAAATTCATCCGTATTACAAGAACACGACAAAAAAACACTGCACTTACAAATTGACTCGAGTATCTTATAAGGCACATCATTGGAACGATTATTGCAATATTGTTGGAATTATCGAATTCGTTTTTTGACGTTCGCAGTTCTCAGTGTTTTTTATAGAAAATTATACCACGACGGTCCTCATTAGAGCTACAGCAGTTGCTTGGCCGTGTGCCTTAATGGTCATGAAGTACATTATTTTTGTTTTTAAATCCGGCGTTGTGAGTAGCCGTCATTTTCCACGCACAAGTAACAATTACACGTTTGAATATTAAATAATAAATGTGTTTTGATGACAGATGTTGAATATACATAATCGAATAGAAGAGGACTGGATGTTAATGCGTGACAACATAGAACAAGTTATTATACAAGAGAACGCTCACAGCGTTCATTTTTATCTTAGTCTTACGTTTTGTAAGGAGTACCACTAACGTTGTGCATGTAAAGAATTAAAATCTCACACTCTTGATATTCTGTGAAACACTTACAAATAATAACGATATAATCATGTCTCGCGCATCGAACTTTATGAAATCTTTGTGCCTTTTCTATGTCTCGTATAGCGTTCACTTGTTTTGTCGTTGTCAGTATAAGTGGTTTGCAATTTCTTCCGATCATTCTCGACGTTATTCTACCACTGGACGAACCTCGTCACATCAGCATTATTGCGATGGACTTTTTAGCATCTCAGAACAAATACTTTTATACCATACTGATCCACGAGATCGTGTTTCTGGTGTTGTGCGCGGCGGTGACGTTTTCCACGTCGATGCAACTAGTAGTACTGTTTTCTCACTCTTTCGGCATGTTTAAAATTGCCAGGTGACTGACAATTGAGTCGTAGCGACTACGATTACTATTAAAAGGTGAAATGATTTACAGACATCGTATGCGGTACTTTATTGAGGACAGCATGTTGCAACGGAAATCAAAGATAGGAGACGAACGCGCGATTTCTGATGAGATCATATGTGCGGTAAAAGCACACCGTCGAGCTTTAGAGTTAGTATTCAATGCATTGTTGCGGGTTTTCGTATCTTGTATACTATTATCTTTATTTTTATATACAGAAGTACGACATTATGTCTTTTATCACAATTTTCGTTTAAATTTGTATAATCAGTTAAGTTTTGTATCGTAATTGTTCTGCAATTTTTACGAAAATATCTCTCTCTTGTATTACGTACTATAAAATTGTTTTTTTATTACCATTTTTATGACAATGCTAAAGGTTTTCCAACATTGTAACATCGTCAATTAATGCTCCGTACTGCGTTATAGCAAGTCTTGGGATGCTATCGTTAAGCATTAATTTGTTTGGAGTAAGTAAGGAAATTTTACAACAAAAGATATACTACAAAAGATGTACATCAATATAGAATTTTGTTTTTTATTAAATAACACGTACTAATATATGTCAGATTGTTGAAGCGGTGACAATTTCAAAAATTCCGCAGAACGCGGTATTATATATTCTTTCCGTAACAGGACAATTAGTTTACCTGTTTGCGGCAATGCTAGTCGGACAGAGGATCACCGATTGCAATAACGAAGTGTTCAATAGAACGTACGTATTTAATTTGTTTTGACTTTTCGTTTTGTTCTCATAAGTGTAGGAATCTATTTCGTCTCAAGAGCATTCTTTGTTTTCTATTTTACCACTTTTTTCACGAGATCATCTAACGGAATAGTTTTTCCATTATTACTTCAATTTTAAGGTACAGCATGTCGTGGTACTTAATGCCTACATCATCGCAAAAACTTCTCTTGTTTTTACTGCAAAAAGCTGGCAAAGAATTTACCATAACGATCGGTTTTCTATTCGTGGCAAAGATTGAAAATTTCGCTGCGGTAAGATATACTATAAAAATATTCTAAAATATTACGAAAACAATGTGTGATATCACGCGTGCGTCTTTTTTAGTTTGTGAATATTTCGCTGTCTTACGTTGCCGTGATGTACAGCTGCGCTCGTTAAGGACATCAAAACAAATTTTAGAATGACACTCGCAACACTCTGCGTCTATTAATGTCGAATAATATGTAAGAAGTATTACACCTGTATATTCTATACGTATATTTACAAACTCACGTGTATCCACTATTTTCCATGTTTCCAAAATAAACAAGACAATTCCGTGAGTCATGTAAAATAAACTAATTGTTTCAAATAGCTTGTTTAACGTATTTGACAAAGTTCGTCTAGTGTTGTAATGTGAACGTCAAATATAAACTACTTCGTTGGAACTATTCTCTTAAATCTTCTTAAGAAGTAGATTCGTCTTTTCGTGATTCCCTACCGTAGCGCACGACGGCCGTGAAATGACTGTTCCGTATCTTGGTTAATGACAAATTCCGGTTGCAACTGCGCAAGTGCGTCGGAATCGAAGGACTTGTGCACAACAATATAAAGAACAATATCGTCGCGCATTGAGACGTACCAATTTTTTAACGAGCGATTAAGGTAATTTTCGTCTATTAGAAAAATATCGCGTGTAAGCGCGTAAGAATTGTGGGTAATTATTTACAATAGGGGAGCCACCTCCGATTTCAATAATTTTTACATATGTTGTCAAGGTCATTGTCCCGAGTAATACTATAAAGGTTTTAGGCCGCGCTCGTTGTTTGTTTAGAAGTTACAGAGGAAATAAGTCTACTGAACAATATGTAATTTTTGGACATCCTATATATTAATATGTATTCTGCAACACATATGTTGTCAAGGTCATTGTCCTGAGTAATAATATGAAGCTTTTAGACCGCGGTTGTTGTTTGTTTAGAAGTTATGAGAGGAAAATGTTTCATGAATGAATTCTTATTTTTCGGTTCCACGTACATTTCGTTCGTGTTTCAAGCGTGTAGGCAGGGGGGGCTGTGCTCCCCCTGCACTCCCCCTAAAAACCTAACCTAACCCTAACCTAAACTCTTCTTTCTGCATTCCCTCTCGCAAAATAATGTCTGTGTAACAGACATTATTAGTAGGTACTGTAATATTGCGTAGTTCCTTCAGACATTATTAGTAGGTATTGTAATATTGCGTAGTTCCTTAATTTGTATAATTGTTTTTTTTTCTTTTTAATTTGAAAGTAATACAATATAATTTTTCATCGGATGTATTTGTATTTTATTGTATTTTTATGTGATAGGTTAAAATATTCGGTAATTATGCAGTTTAGCGCTTTTTCTCAATTTTGGCTATTTTAACTCGGTTTTTTTTTAAACGCTTTGTTTGGTCAGTGTAATGAGGAATCAGTCAGGAGAGCTCGAAAAAATTATGTACTTCTCTTTTGTTTTACAAAAGAACGTGAATTATGCTGTTTTTTTTCTTTGTCAACCTGTACATTTTTTTTCGTGTTGTAAGCGTGTAGGCAGGGGGGCTGCGTCCCCCCGCAATTTTTTCCCGAGAGGGGAGCGGGGAAAAATAGGAAATAGTACATGTCGTTTTATGTCGATAGTATGTACGTAATTTTTTAGCGACACTTAATCAGAAGTCGTTTTCTATTTTTCTCCGAGGGAGGGAGCAGGGGAGAGGGGCGACCACCTGCGGAGGGGCGCAGCCTTCCCTTGCTTACACGCTTACAACTTGAAGTAAAAAAAAAAAAAAAAAAAAAAAAATGCAAATCAATTGTACATATCGCGTTATATATAAGCTGCGTAGTCGCCGCGGATAAAAAACAGTAAACAAACGGCGAGACGACGCTCTTGTATACATTGCCACGGAACGCGAACAGATAAGATTCAGTGCAAAATTAGCAAAAGTTTTTGGCGTCCTTCTTAGAAACTAAGCCCAAACAGTGGTTATATGTAAAGGAAAAAGTTTTTCAAAATCTTGTCTTCTACAACATATTAAAAACTCATCGAGATCAGGAGACTTGTTACATATACTTAAGATTTTCCGAGTTTCACATTTTTTTTTTTTTTAAAGAGGGAAGTACACATAATTTTTTCGAGCTCCGTCGACTGATTCTTCATTACACTGACCAAAAAAAGCGTTTAAAAAAAAAACCGAGTTACAATAGCCAAACTTTAGAAAAGGCGCTAAACTGCATAATTACCAAATATTCATTTTTTTCTTTTTTCCTTTTTCAATGTTTCTCACTCACTTATTCAAACTATTTAATTACTATGTTATTTTTTTCTCAACTTTCACGACCATCGTCAAGGTTTTCCAACATTGTAGTATCGTCATTTAATGCGCCGTACTGCTTTATAGCTATTGTTGGAGTGGTATCGTTGAGCATCAATTTGTTTGGCGTAAGTAAGAAGTTTTGGTACAGAAAGATAAAATTGATGTGTGTCTCATTAAAATTTATATCTATGACTAAAATGCACTTTCTGATATATGTCAGATCGTTGAAGCGGTAACGGTATCCAAAATGCAATATTGTACTTACTTTCCGTAGTAGGACATCTAATTTATATGTTTGCGGCGATGTTTGACGGACAGAAAATCACGGATTGCAATGACAAAGTATTTAATGCAACGTAAGTGATTACTTTGCTGTGACACTGATTTTACCATAAAGACGTTTTTTAATAGTAGAATTACTTTTGCTTTTCTATTTCAATTACTCCTTTTATAAGATCGCGTAACATGGAACGTCTTTATATTCTTATTTTAATTTTAAGATATGACTCGTTGTGGTACTTGATGCCCGTATCGTCGCAGAAACTTCTCTTGTTTTTACTGCACAAAACTGGCAAAGAGTTTTGCTTTACTATTGGCTATTTACTTGTAGCAAAGATAGAAAATTTTGCTACGGTAAGATTTATATAAACATCAATAAAGGCCACAAACAAATCACGTTTCTTTTTTTAGCTCGTGAATGCTTCGCTGTCTTACGTCGTGATGTATAGCTGCACACATTAAGTTTCTTCATTTTTCTCTATGTACCTTTGTCTACATACTTACTCGCGTGTGTTTACTACTTACCACATTTATAAAAGAAACTTGAGACAATTGAGTACGTTGTGTGAAATGAAACTTCGATTCGAAAAGCTCGTTACACATACTTAATATAGTTTGTGAAATGTAATGAGAACTAGTATAAAATAAAAACTAGTCGTGCCGACTGACATTTAGAAGCAGATTCGTCCTTTCGTGATTCCTAGCTCGCGTGATCCGAAGCGCTCGACAGCCGAGAAGAGACTGTACCGTCACTCAGTAAGTGAAGAATTGCGGTTGCAACTGCGCAGGTGCAAATCAAAAACGAAGAACTTGCGAGAAAAGACATAAGGAGCAAACTATCATTGCGCGGTGTAACAACTTTTTTTACCGATCAATTTACGTAACTCTCATCTATTAAAATGATATCGCAAGTACGATCTTTTCCTTAGACGTTTTTCAATACATACCGCGCGAATAGTTCATAAAAAATATATCAGTAATTGCGCACACTTCTCTCGCGTACTCATCCACAGTCTTAGATAATTCCAAAACAAAATGTAGGTTTAAAAATGTATCTTAAGTAAGTTATGTGATACTTTATATCGGTCAGTCGCATTTCGTCCGTTGCGCAGTATGAATTCTAACAAAGAACATTACTACAATTCCATTCATATAACTTTATTGAAAGCGTTAGGTATTTGGCATCATGATAAGTCGCGACTAGTATTTTTGCAGCGTGTGGTCATTATACTAGTGCTTTTACCACATATTTGTATGCAGGTAACAGCGGGGTTTATCTGAATCACACTAGAGACAACACAAACTTATAATTTGACGAGAATCTTATAAAGCACATTACAGAACGATTATTGTAACAACGTTCGATTCATCGATTTTGTTTTTTGACGTTTGCAGTTTGCAGTAATTTTAACAGAGAAATATACTATGACGCTGTTTATTAGGGTTACAGCACTTGCTTGTCCGTTTACTATAATGGTCATGAAGTACTTCGTTTTTGTTTTTAAATCCGACGAAGTGAGTTACCGTCATTTTTGTTAGAACAAGTTAAGATTATATGTTTTATTAAACGTGAAGCATTAAATAAGAAACATGTTTGACAGATTTTGAATATACACAATAGATTAGAAGAAGACTGGATGTTGATGCGTGACAACATAGAACACGATATTATACAAAAGAATGCTCATAGTGCTCATTTTTTTGTTACTCTTACGTTATGTAAGCAAAGATTTTAATATTGTGCATATAAAGAATTCAAATGTTTTACTCGATAATCTCTCTGTAGGACAAAAAAGAATGACGAATAATAATGATGTATAATCATTTCTTGCGCATCGAACTTTATAAAATCTGATGTTTTTTTTTTTATGTTTCGTATAGCGTTCGTTTGTTTTGTCGGTGCTAGTTTAATTTTTTTGCAATTTCTTCCGATTGTTCTTGACGTTATTCTGCCACTGGATGAACCTCGTCAACGCGAATTTCTTCTGAGAGTGGAATATTTTGTTTCAAATAACAAATACTTTTATACCATTTTGTTGCACGAGATTGCGTTTGTTATGTTGTGCGCAGCGGTGATGTTTTCCACATCGATGCAAATACTAGTATTCCTTTTTCACTCTTTCGGCATGTTCAAAATCACAAAGTGAGTCTTAATCGAAACATAGCAATTATGATCATGAAGAAAAAATGAATGGTTTGCAGACATCGTATACGATACTTCGCAGATGACAGTGTGTTGCAGCATATACCAAATTCTGAAAAAGAACACGCGATTTGCAAAGAAATAATGTATGCGGTAATTGCACACCGGCGAGCTCTAGAGTTAGTATACTGTAACATTGTATTGTATTATAATTAGTATGGTGGGTTTTTAACATTGAAAAATATACAATGTAACTTTCCACCACATATATATGTGTATTTTTATCGTCAATTGGTTAAACTATTTATTCTATTGTAATTTTGCAATTTCTTCAACATCGATCATGTAGTGTCTTATACAAGATATTTGATAGTTATGTGGTTCTCTTATATACTAAATATTTTTACGACAATTTTAAAGGTTTTCCAACATTATAGCATCGACATTTAATGCTCCGTACTGCGTTATAGCTATCCTTGGAGTGGTATCGTTGAGTATTAATTTGTATGGCGTAAGTAAAGAACTTTAAAAACAAAATATATACTTATGTATGTAGCAATTAAAAGTTACGTATGTTAGCAAATTGCACTTTTCTACATATATGTCAGATCATTGAAGCGATAACGATATCCAAAACTCCCCAAAATGCAGCATTGTATCTTGTCTCCGTACTAGGACATTTAATGTATATGTTTGTGGCAATGTTTGTTGGACAGAAGATTACGGATTGCAATGACGAAGTGTATAATTTAACGTAAGTACTTACTTTGTTTTAACGCTGATATTTATCATAAAGGTGCAAAATTATTTAGTCTCAAAAGGACTCGTTCTATTTTACACTAGTTTTTATTTTAACCAATAAAATAAACCTTTGACAATATCGGTCATTACAGAATGGTTACATATTAATAATTTATGATTTATATAATATTTGTTCACTTTTAAGATACGATTCGTTGTGGTACTTGATGCCTATATCGTCGCAGAAACTTGTTTTGTTTTTACTTCAAAAAACTGGCAAAGAGTTTTGTCTTACGATCGGCTATTTACTTGTAGCAAAGATAGAAGCTTTTGCTACGGTAAGATTTACACAAAAAAAACGTATATAAAGCCAATATGAAATCACAATCCTCACTTTTTAGCTCGTAAATGCCTCGCTGTCTTACGTCGCCGTGATGTATAGCTGCACACATTAAGTATATTAATCTGAATTTCTAAGACTGTTGCAACACTTACCGTCAATTATTGTCAAAGAATGTGTAAGAACTACATATTTTTCTATATACTTTTGTCTACATACGTACTCGCGTGTGTCTATTGCTTACCATATTTATAAAATAGACAATTGAATAAGTTGTGTGAAGTAAACCATCGATTCGAAAAGCTTGGTAAACATACTTAATATAGGTAGTGTAGTTTGTGAAATGTAATGTGTGAACTAGTATAAAATATAAACTAGTCGATTCAAACTGTCACGTAGAAGCAGATTCGTCCTTTCGTGATTTCTAGCGTTCGTGATCCGTAGCGATCGACAGCTGAGAAGACACTGTGCCGTCACTCAGTGAATGACGAATTGCGATTGCAACTGCGCAGGTGCAAACCGAAAACGAAGAACTTGCGAGAAAAGATATAAGGAGCAAAATATCATTGCGCGGTATAACAACTTTTTTTACCGATCAATTTAGATAATTCTCGTCTATTAAAAGGATATCGCAAGTACGATCTTTTCCTTAGACGTTTTTCAATACATACCGCGCGAATAGTGCATAAAAAATATATCAGTAATTGCGCACACTTCTCTCGCGTACTCATCCCTATTCTCAGATAATTTAAAAAAAAAAATTGTTGGATTAAAAATGTGTCTTAAGTAAGTTATGTGATATTTTATATCGGTCAGTCGCATTTCGTCCGTTGCGCAGTATGAATTCTAACAAAGAACATTACTATAAATCCATCAATATATTCTTATTGAAAGCGTTAGGTATTTGGCATCATGATAAGTCGCGTCTAGTACTTTTGCAGCGTGTGGTGATTACACTAGTGCTTGTGCCACATATTTGTATGCAGGTAATAGCGTGGTTTATCTGTATCACACTAGAGACAACACAGACTTACACTTTGACGGAAGTCTTATAAAGCACATTACAGAACGATTATTGTAACAACGTTCGATTCATCGATTTTGTTTTTTGACGTTTGCAGTTTGCAGTATTTCTAACAGAGAAATATACTATGACGCTATTTATTAGGGTTACAGCATTTGCTTGTCCGTTTTTTGTAATGGTCATGCAGTACTTTGTTTTCGTTTTTAAATCCGACGAAGTGAGTTACCGTCATTTTTGTTGCACAAGCTAAGATTTTGTTTTATTTAACGTAAAGCATTAAATAAGAAACGTGGTCAACAGATTTTGAATATACACAATCGAATAGAAGAAGACTGGATGTTGATGCGTGACAACAAAGAACACGATATTATACAAAAGAATGCTCATAGTGCTCATTTCTTTGTTACTCTTACGTTATGTAAGTAAAGATTTTAATATTGTTCATATAAAGAATTCAAATGTTTTACTCGGTACTCTCTCTGTAGGATAAAAAAGAATGACGAATAATAATGATGTATAATAATTGTCTTGCGCATCAAACTTTATGACATCTGATGTTTTTTTTTTATGTTTCGTATAGCGTTCACTTGTTTTGTCGTTGCCTGTATAGTTTTTGTGCAATTTCTTCCGATTGTTCTTGACGTTCTTGTGCCACTTGATGAACCTCGTCAACGCGAATTTGTTCTGAGAGTGGAGTATGTCGTTTTAAATAACAAATATTTTTATACCATCTTGTTGCACGAGATCGCGTTCATTGTAATGTGCGCAGCAGTGATATTTTCCACATCGATGCAACTAGTAGTATTTCTTTTTCACTCTTTCGGCATGTTCAAAATCACCAAGTAAGTGTTAATTGAATAACAATTATGATCATGAAGAAAAGTCAAAATGGTTTGCAGACATCGTATACGGTACTTCGCAGATGGCAGTGTGTTGCAGCATATACCAAATTCTGAAAAAGAACGCGTAATTTGCAAGAAAATAATGTATGCGGTAATTGCACACCGTCGGGCTTTAGAGTTAGTACTGTAATATTGTGTTTTTTTATAATTAGTATGATGGATTTTTTACATTGAAAAGTATACAATGTAACATTTTTTACATATGTACTTATATGTATTTTTATCGTCAATTGTTTAAAGTTTTTATTTTATTTTTTCTTTGTAATTTGTTCAACATTTATCATGTACTGTGTTATATTTACTAGCTATGTGGTTCTTATTTACTGAATATTTTTACGACTATGTCAAAGGTTTTCCAACATTATAGTATCGTCATTTAATGCTCCGTACTGCGGTATAGCTATCCTTGGAGTGCTATCGTTGAGTATTAATTTGTATGGCGTGAGTAAAGAACTTTAAAAATAAAATATATACTTATATGTGTGTAGCAATTAAAAGTAACGTACGGTAATAATTTGCAATTTACTATATGTACATATCAGATCATTGAAGCGGTAACGATATCCAAAATCCTTCAAAATGCAGCATTGTATTTTCTCGCCGCAGTAGGACATTTAATTTATATGTTTGTGGCAGTGCTTCTCGGACAGAAGATTACCGATTACAATGACGAAGTGTTTAATGTAACGTAAGTACTTATTTTTTTTTAACGTTGATATTTATCATAAAGATGTAAATTATTTAGTTTTAAAAGCACTCGTTCTATTTTACACTTGTTTGTATCTTAACCAATAAAAAACATTTTTGACGATTTTGGTCATTACGGAATGGTTGCATAGTAATAATTTATGATTTATGTAATATAATATTTGTTCACTTTTAAGATACGATTCGTTGTGGTACGTGATGCCCGTATCGTCGCAGAAACTTGTATTGTTTTTACTGCAAAAAGCTGGCAAAGAATTTTGTCTTACGATCGGCTATCTACTTGTAGCAAAGATAGAAAGTTTTGCTACGGTAAGATTTACACAAAAAAAAACGACGTATATAAAGCTAATATGAAATCACGATCCTCACTTTTTAGCTCGTAAATGCCTCGCTGTCTTATGTCGTCGTGATGTATAGCTGCACACAATAAGTCTATTATTCTGAATTTCTACGAGGTTTGCAACACTCAACGTCAATTATCGTCAAAGAATGTGTAAGAACTACATATTTGTTTATGTATTTTTGTCTACATACGTACTCGCGCGTGCCTACTACTTACCACGTTTATAAAAAAAATTAGACACTTAAGTAAGTTGTAGTAAACCATCGATTCGAAAAGCTTGGTAAACATACTTAATATAGGTAGTGTAGTTTGTGAAATGTAATGTGTGAACTAGTATAAAATATAAACT